>NC_057814.1:606408122-606408905 GCF_018294505.1 Triticum aestivum
GAGAGAACGGCGAGGAGAAAGTGAGTAACGGGCGGGGGGTACGGGCCGTTAGGTAGTGCCCTCTTTGCCGTCCGCCTCTCTTTGCCGTCCGCCTTTTTGCCTCTTTGCCGTCTGCTAGCGGACGGCAAAGAGGTGGGCCGTTAGGTTTTTCCCAAACGGGCGGGGGGTGGGGGCCACCTCACTCTTTGCCGTCTGCCAGCGGACGGCAAAGATTCTTTGCCGTCTGCTGGCAGAGGGCAAAGAGCTTCTTTGCCGTCTGCTTTTGGGTAGCTGATGGCAAATAGCTTCTTTGCCGTCAGCTAGCAGACGGCAAAGAGCTGGCAGATGGCAAATTAGCTGATTCCAGTAGTGTAGCTTTCAACCTTTTCAGAGTTCATCTGAAATGCTTTTCAATTTTAGGGTCTTATAGCTCAAAATAATTAGTAAATGCATGAAAAATAACAAATGAAGTCAGAAAGGATTGAAAAATGATGATGTGGCTTTGAATGGTGCATTTTGAACACACAAAAAGTCAGGAGTTCAAATAAGTTTTAAAAAATGAAATCCCTTTGTAACAGACGAGTTTCCGGATGAAATCCTTATACTTTGAAAGAGATTGTCCGTTTCGTACACGAAGTGCATCCAGTTTTGGCCGTAACCCTCTCAACTTCCTTGCACATGCTATGTGGATGAAATGATGATACCATGCCAAGTTTCAACCTTTTCAGAGTTCATTTGAAATGCTTTTCAATTTTAGGGTCTTATAGCTCAAAATAATTTGTAAATGCATGAAAAATAACAAAT
>NC_057814.1:606409925-606411093 GCF_018294505.1 Triticum aestivum
AAATAAGTTTTAAAAAATGAAATCCCTTTGTAACAGACGAGTTTCCGTATGAAATCCTGATACTTTGAAAGAGATTGTCCATTTTGTACCCGAAGTGCATCCAGTTTTTGCCGTAACCCTCTCAACTTTCTTGCACATGCTATGTGGATGAAATGATGATACCATGCGAACTTTCAACCTTTTGAGAGTTCATCTGAAATGCTTTTCAATTTTAGGGTCTTATAGCTCAAAATAATTAGTAAATGCATGAAAAATAACAAATGAAGTGAGAAAGGATTGAAAAATGATGATGTGGCTTTGAATGGTGCATTCTGAACACACAAAAAGTCAGGAGTTCAAATAAGTTTTAAAAAATGAAATCCCTTTGTAACAGATGAGTTTCCGGATGAAATCCTGATAAAGAGATTGTCCGTTTTGTAGACGAAGTGCATCCAGTTTTTGCCGCAACCCTCTCAACTTTCTTGCAGATACTAGTGGATGAAATGATGATACCATGCCAACTTTCAACCTTTTCAGAGTTCATTTGAAATGCTTTTCAATTTTAGGGTCTTATAGCTCAAAATAATTAGTAAATGCATGAAAAATAACAAATGAAGTCAAAAAGGGTTGAAAAATGATGATGTGGCTTTGAATTGTGCATTTTGAACACACAAAAAGTCAGGAGTTCAAATAAGTTAAAAAATGAAATCTCTTTGTAACAGACGAGTTTCCGTATGAAATCCTGATACTTTGAAAGAGATTCTCCATTTTGTACCCGAAGTGCATCGAGTTTTTGCCGTAACCCTCTCAACTTTCTTGCACATGCTATGTGGATGAAATGATGATACCATGCCAACTTTCAACCTTTTCAGAGTTCATCTGAAATGGTTTTCAATTTTAGGGTCTTATAGCTCAAAATAATTAGTAAATGCATGAAAAATAACAAACGAAGTCAGAAAGGATTGAAAAATGATGATGTGGCTTTGAATGGTGCATTCTGAACACACAAAAAGTCAGGAGTTCAAATAAGTTTTAAAAAATGAAATCCCTTTGTTACAGATGAGTTTCCGGATGAAATCCTGATAAAGAGATTGTCCGTTTTGTAGACGAAGTGCATCCAGTTTTTGCCGTAACCCTCTCAACTTTCTTGCAGATACTAGTGGATGAAATGATGATACCATGCCAACTT
>NC_057814.1:606411207-606412210 GCF_018294505.1 Triticum aestivum
AATAACAAATGAAGTCAGAAAGGATTGAAAAATGATGATGTGGCTTTGAATGGTGCATTCTGAACACACAAAAAGTCAGGCGTTCAAATAAGTTTTAAAAAATGAAATCCCTTTGTAACAGATGAGTTTCCGGATGAAATCCTGATAAAGAGATTGTCCGTTTTGTAGACGAAGTGCATCCAGTTTTTGCCGCAACCCTCTCAACTTTCTTGCAGATACTAGTGGATGAAATGATGATACCATGCCAACTTTCAACCTTTTCAGAGTTCATTTGAAATGCTTTTCAATTTTAGGGTCTTATAGCTCAAAATAATTAGTAAATGCATGAAAAATAACAAATGAAGTGAAAAAGGGTTGAAAAATGATGATGTGGCTTTGAATTGTGCATTTTGAACACACAAAAAGTCAGGAGCTCAAATAAGTTAAAAAATGAAATCTCTTTGTAACAGACGAGTTTCCGTATGAAATCCTGATACTTTGAAAGAGATTGTCCATTTTGTACCCGAAGTGCATCCAGTTTTTGCCGTAACCCTCTCAACTTTCTTGCACATGCTATGTGGATGAAATGATGATACCATGCCAACTTTCAACCTTTTCAGAGTTCATCTGAAATGGTTTTCAATTTTAGGGTCTTATAGCTCAAAATAATTAGTAAATGCATGAAAAATAACAAATGAAGTCAGAAAGGATTGAAAAATGATGATGTGGCTTTGAATGGTGCATTCTGAACACACAAAAAGTCAGGAGTTCAAATAAGTTTTAAAAAATGAAATCCCTTTGTAACAGATGAGTTTCCGGATGAAATCCTGATAAAGAGATTGTCCGTTTTGTAGACGAAGTGCATCCAGTTTTTGCCGTAACCCTCTCAACTTTCTTGCAGATACTAGTGGATGAAATGATGATACCATGCCAACTTTCAACCTTTTCAGAGTTCATTTGAAATGCTTTTCAATTTTAGTGTCTTATAGCTCAAAATAGTTAGTAAATGCATGAAAAAAAACAA
>NC_057814.1:606412519-606413224 GCF_018294505.1 Triticum aestivum
CATGCCAACTTTCAACCTTTTCAGAGTTCATTTGAAATGCTTTTCAATTTTAGGGTCTTATAGCTCAAAATAATTAGTAAATGCATGAAAAAAAACAAATGAAGTCAGAAAGGATTGAAAAATGATGATATGGCTTTGAATGGTGCATTTTTTACACACAAAAAGTCAGGAGTTCAAATAAGTTTTAAAAAATGAAAGCCCTTTGTAACAGACGAGTTTCCGGATGAAATCCTGATACATTAAAGAGATTGTCCGTTTTGTATACGAAGTGCATCCAGTATTTGCCATAACCCTCTCAACTTTCTTGCACATGCTATGTGGATGAAATGATGATACCATGCCAACTTTCAACCTTGTCAGAGTTCATTTCAAATGCTTTTCAATTTTAGGGTCGTATAGCTCAAAATAATTAGTAAACGCATGAAAAATAACAAATGAAGTCAGAAAGCATTGAAAAATGATGATGTGGCTTTGAATTGTGCATTTTGCACACACAAAAATTCAGGAGTTCAAATAAGTTTTAAAAAATGAAATCCCTTTGTAACAGACGAGTTTCCGTATGAAATCCTGATACTTTGAAAGAGATTGTCCGTTTTGTACACGAAGTGCATCCAGTTTTTGCCGTAACCCTCTCAACTTTCTTGCACATGCTATGTGGATGAAATGATGATACCATGCCAACTTTCAACCTTTTCAGAGTTCATT
>NC_057814.1:606413234-606414114 GCF_018294505.1 Triticum aestivum
ATACATTAAAGAGATTGTCCGTTTTATATACGAAGTGCATCCAGTTTTTGCCGTAACCCTCTCAACTTTCTTGCACATGCTATGTGGATGAAATGATGATACCATGCCAACTTTCAACCTTTTCAGAGTTCATATGAAATGCTTTTCAATTTTAGGGTCTTATAGCTCTAAATAATTAGTAAATGCATGAAAAATAACAAATGAAGTCAGAAAGGATTGAAAAATGATGATGTGGCTTTGAATGGTGCATTTTGAACACACAAAAATTCAGGAGTTCAAATAAGTTTGAAAAAATGAAATCCCTTTGTAGCAGACGAGTTTCCGTATGAAATCCTGATACTTTGAATGAGATTGTCTGTTTTGTACACGAAGTGCATCCAGTTTTTTCCGTAACCCTCTCAACTTTCTTGCACATGCTATGTGGATGAAATGATGAACCATGCTAACTTTCAACCTTTTCAGAGTTCATCTGAAATGCTTTTCAATTTTAGGGTCTTATAGCTCAAAATAATTATTAAATGCATGAAAAATAACAAATGAAGTCAGAAAGGATCGGAAAATGATGATGTGGCTTTGAATGGTGCATTTTGAACACACAAAAAGTCGGGAGTTCAAATAAGTTTAAAAAAATGAAATCTCTTTGTAACAGACGAGTTTCCGTATGAAATCTTGATACTTTGAAAGAGATTGTCCGTTTTGTACACGAAGTGCATCCAGTTTTTGCCGTAACCCTCTCAACTTTCTTGCACATGCTATGTGGATGAAATGATGATACCATGCCAACTTTCAACCTTTTCAGAGTTCATCTGAAATGCTTTTCAATTTTAGGGTCTTATAGCTCAAAATAATTAGTAAATGCATGAAAAATAACAAATGAAGT
>NC_057814.1:606415335-606415993 GCF_018294505.1 Triticum aestivum
CACAAAAAGTCAGGAGTTCAAATAAGTTTTAAAAAATGAAATCCCTTTGTAACAGATGAGTTTCCGTATGAAATCCTGATACTTTGAAAGACATTGTCCGTTTTGTACACGAAGTGCATCCAGTTTTTGCCGTAACCCTCTCAACTTTCTTGCACATGCTATGTGGATGAAATGTTCATACCATGGCAACTTTCAACCTTTTCAGAGTTCATCTGAAATGCTTTTCAATTTTAGGGTCTTATAGCTCAAAATAATTAGTAAATGCATGAAAAATAACAAATGAAGTTAGAAAGGATTGAAAAATGATGATGTGGATTTGAATGGTGCATTTTGAACACACAAAAAGTCAGGTGTTCAAATAAGTTTTAAAAAATGAAATCCCTTTGTAACAGACGAGTTTCCGTATGAAATCGTGATACTTTGAAAGACATTGTCCGTTTTGTACACGAAGTGCATCCAGTTTTTGCCGTAACCCTCTCAACTTTCTTGCACATGCTATGTGGATGAAATGATAATACCATGCCAACTTTCAACCTTTTCAGAGTTCATCTGAAATGCCTTTCAATTTTAGGGTCTTATAGCTCAAAATAATTAGTAAATGCATGAAAAATAACAAATGAAGTCAGAAAGGATTGAAAAATGATGATGTGGCTTTGAA
>NC_057814.1:606416003-606418218 GCF_018294505.1 Triticum aestivum
CACATGCTATGTGGATGAAATGATGAACCATGCTAACTTTCAACCTTTTCAGAGTTCATCTGAAATGCTTTTCAATTTTAGGGTCTTATAGCTCAAAATAATTAGTAAATGCATGAAAAATAACAAATGAAGTCAGAAAGGATCGGAAAATGATGATGTGGCTTTGAATGGTGCATTTTGAACACACAAAAAGTCGGGAGTTCAAATAAGTTTAAAAAAATGAAATCTCTTTGTAACAGACGAGTTTCCGTATGAAATCTTGATACTTTGAAAGAGATTGTCCGTTTTGTACACGAAGTGCATCCAGTTTTTGCCGTAACCCTCTCAACTTTCTTGCACATGCTATGTGGATGCAATGATGATACCATGCCAACTTTCAACCTTTTCAGAGTTTATCTGAAATGCTTTTCAATTTTAGGGTCTTATAGCTCAAAATAATTAGTAAATGCATGAAAAGTAACAAATGAAGTTAGAAAGAATTGAAAAATGATGATGTGGCTTTGAATGGTGCATTTTGAACACACAAAAAGTCAGGAGTTCAAATAAGTTTAAAAAAATGAAATCCCTTTGTAACAGATGAGTTTCCGGATGAAATCCTGATAAAGAGATTGTCCGTTTTGTAGACGAAGTGCATCCAGTTTTTGCCGTAACCCTCTCAACTTTCTTGCAGATACTAGTGGATGAAATGATGATACCATGCCTACTTTCAACCTTTTCAGAGTTCATTTGAAATGCTTTTCAATTTTAGGGTCTTATAGCTCAGAATAATTAGTAAATGCATGAAAAATAACAAATGAAGTCAGAAAGGATTGAAAAATGATGATATGGCTTTGAATGGTGCATTTTGAACACACAAAAAGTCAGGAGTTCAAATAAGTTTTAAAAAATGAAAGCCCTTTGTAACAGACGAGTTTCCGGATGAAATCCTGATACAATAAAGAGATTGTCCGTTTTGTATACGAAGTGCATCCAGTTTTTGCCGTAACCCTCTCAACTTTCTTGCACATGCTATGTGGATGAAATGATGATACCATGCCAACTTTCAACCTTGTCAGAGTTCATTTGAAATGCTTTTCAATTTTAGGGTCGTATAGCTCAAAATAATTAGTAAATGCATGAAAAATAACAAGTGAAGTCAGAAAGGATTGAAAAATGATGATGTGGCTTTGAATTGTGCATTTTGAACACACAAAAAGTCAGGAGTTCAAATAAGTTTTAAAAAATGAAATCCCTTTGTAACAGACGAGTTTCCGGATGAAATCCTGATACTTTAAAGAGATTGTCTGTTTTGTATACGAAGTGCATCCAGTTTTTGCCGTAACCCTCTCAACTTTCTTGCACATGCTATGTGGATGAAATGATGAACCATGCTAACTTTCAACCTTTTCAGAGTTCATCTGAAATGCTTTTCAATTTTAGGGTCTTATAGCTCAAAATAATTAGTAAATGCATGAAAAATAACAAATGAAGTCAAAAAGGGTTGAAAAATGATGATGTGGCTTTGAATTGTGCATTTTGAACACACAAAAAGTCAGGAGTTCAAATAAGTTTTAAAAAATGAAATCCATTTGTAACAAATGAGTTTCCGGATGAAATCCTGATAAAGAGATTGTCCGTTTTGTACACGAAGTGCATGTAGTTTTTGCCGTAACCCTCTCAACTTTCTTGCACATGCTATGTGGATGAAATGATGATACCATGCCAACTTTCAACCTTTTCAGAGTTCATTTGAAATGCTTTTCAATTTTAGGGTCTTATAGCTCAAAATATTTAGTGAATGCATGAAAAATAATAAATGAAGTCAGAAAGGATTGAAAAATGATGATGTGGCTTTGAATTGTGCATTTTGAACACACAAAAAGTCAGGAGTTCAAATAAGTTTTTAAAAATGAAATCCCTTTGTAACAGATGAGTTTCCGGATGAAATCCTGATACTTTGAAAGAGATTGTCCGTTTTGTACACGAAGTGCATCCAGTTTTTGCCGTAACCCTCTCAACTTTCTTGCAGATACTATGTGGATGAAATGATGATACCATGCCAACTTTCAACCTTTTCAGAGTTCATCTGAAATGCTTTTCAATTTTAGGGTCTTATAGCTCTAAATAATTAGTAAATGCATGAAAAATAACAACTGAAGTTAGAAAGGATTGAAAAATGATGATGTGGTTTTGAATGGTGAATTTTGAACACACAAAAAGTCAGGAGTTCAAATAA
>NC_057814.1:606418375-606422768 GCF_018294505.1 Triticum aestivum
TTGTACACGAAGTGCATCCAGTTTTTGCCGTAACCCTCTCTACTTTCTTGCACATGCTATGTGGATGAAATGATGAACCATGCTAACTTTCAACCTTTTCAGAGTTCATCTGAAATGCTTTTCAATTTTAGGGTCTTATAGCTCAAAATAATTAGTAAATGCATGAAAAATAACCAATGAAGTCAGAAAGGATCGAAAAATGATGATGTGGCTTTGAATGGTGCATTTTGAACACACAAAAAGTCAGGAGTTCAAATAAGTATTAAAAAATGAAATCCCTTTGTAACAGACGAGTTTCCGGATGAAATCCTGATACTTTGAAAGAGATTGTCCGTTTCGTACACGAAGTGCATCCAGTTTTGGCCGTAACCCTCTCAACTTCCTTGCACATGCTCTGTGGATGAAATGATGATACCGTGCCAACTTTCAACCTTTTCAGAGTTCATTTGAAATGCTTTTCAATTTTAGGATCTTATAGCTCAAAATAATTAGTAAATGCATGAAAAATAGCAAATGAAGTCAAAAAGGGTTGAAAAATGATGATGTGGCTTTGAATTGTGCATTTTGAACACACAAAAAGTTAGGAGTTCAAATAATTTTTAAAAAATGAAAGCCCTTTGTAACAGACGAGTTTCCGGATGAAATCCTGATACTTTAAAGAGATTGTCTGTTTTGTATATGAAGTACATCCAGTTTTTTCCATAACCCTCTCAACTTTCTTGCACATGCTATGTGGATGAAATGATGATACCATGCCAACTTTCAACCTTTTCAGAGTTCATTTGAAATGCTTTTCAATTTTAGGGTCTTATAGCTCAAAATAATTAGTAAATGCATGAAAAATAACAAATGAAGTCAGAAAGGATTGAAAAATGATGATGTGGCTTTGAATAGTGCATTTTGAACACACAAAAAGTCAGAAGTTCAAATAAGTTTTACAAAATGAAATCCCTTTGTAGCAGATTAGTTTCCGTATGAAATCCTGATACTTTGAAAGAGATTGTCCGTTTTGTACACGAAGTGCATCCAGTTTTTGCCGTAACCCTCTCAACTTTCTTGCACATGCTATGTGGATGAAATGATGATACCATGTCAACTTTCAACCTTTTCAGAGTTCATCTGAAATGCTTTTCAATTTTAGGGTCTTATAGCTCTAAATAATTAGTAAATGCATGAAAAATAACAAATGAAGTCAGAAAGGATTGAAAAATGATGATGTGGCTTTGAATGGTGCATTTTGAACACACAAAAAGTCAGGAGTTCAAATAAGTTTTAAAAAATGAAATCCCTTTATAGCAGACGAGTTTACGTATGAAATCCTGATAAAGAGATTGTCCGTTTTGTAGACGAAGTGCATCCAGTTTTTGCCGTAACGCTCTCAACTTTCTTGCAGATACTATGTGGATGAAATGATGATACCATGCCAACTATCAACCTTTTCAGAGTTCATCTGAAATGCTTTTCAATTTTAGGGTCTTATAGCTCAAAATAATAAGTAAATGAATGAAAAATAACAAATGAAGTCAGAAAGGATTGAAAAATGATGATACGGATTTGAATGGTGCATTTTGAATTGTGCATTTTGAACACACAATAAGTCAGGAGTTCAAATAAGTTTAAAAAAATGAAATCTCTTTGTAACAGACGAGTTTCCGTATGAAATCCTGATACTTTGAAAGAGATTGTCCGTTTTGTACACGTAGTGCATGCAGTTTTTGCTGTAACCCTCTCAACTTTCTTGCACAGGTTATGTGGATGAAATGATGATACCATGCCAACTTTCAACCTTTTCAGAGTTCATTTGAAATGCTTTTCAATTTTAGGGTCTTATAGCTCAAAATAATTAGTAAATGCGTGAAAAATAACAAATGAAGTCAGAAAGGATTGAAAAATGATGATGTGGCTTTGAATGGTGCATTTTGAACACACAAAAAGTCAGGAGTTCAAATAAGTTTTAAAAAATGAAATCCCTTTGTAGCAGACGAGTTTCCGTATGAAATCCTGATAAAGAGATTGTCCGTTTTATAGACGAAGTGCATCCAATTTTTGCCGTAACGCTCTCAACTTTCTTGCAGATACTATGTGGATGAAATGATGATACCATGCCAACTATCAACCTTTTCAGACTTTATTTGAAATGCTTTTCAATTTTAGGGTCTTATAGCTCAAAATAATTAGTAAATGCATGAAAAATAACAAATGAAGTCAGAAAGGATTGAAAAATGATGATATGGCTTTGAATGGTGCATTTTGAACACACAAAAAGTCAGGAGTTCAAATAAGTTTAAAAAAATGAAAGCCCATTGTAACAGACGAGTTTCCGGATGAAATCCTGATACTTTAAAGAGATTGTCCGTTTTGTATACGAAGTGCATCCAGTTTTTGTCGTAACCCTCTCAACTTTCTTTCACATGCTATGTGGATGAAATGATGATACCATGCCAACTATCAACCTTTTCAGAGTTCATTTGAAATGCTTTTCAATTTTAGGGTCGTATAGCTCAAAATAATTAGTAAATGCATGAAAAATAACAAATGAAGTCAGAAAGGATTGAAAAATGATGATGTGGCTTTGAATTGTGCATTTTGAACACACAAAAAGTCAGGAGTTCAAATAAGTTTTAAAAAGTGAAATCCCTTTGTAACAGACGAGTTTCCGTATGAAATCCTGATACTTTGAAAGAGATTGTCCGTTTTGTACACGAAGTGCATCCAGTTTTTGCCGTAGCCCTCTCAACTTTCTTGCACATGCTATGTGGATGAAATGATGATACCATGCCAACTTTCAACCTTTTCAGAGTTCATCTGAAATGCTTTTCAATTTTAGGGTCTTATAGCTCTAAATAATTACTAAATGCATGAAAAATAACAAATGAAGTCAGAAAGGATTGAAAAATGATGATGTGGCTTTGAATGGTGCATTTTGAACACACAAAAAGTCAGGAGTTCAAATAAGTTTTAAAAAATGAAATCCCTTTGTAGCAGACGAGTTTCCGTATGAAATCTTATACTTTCAAAGAGATTGTCCGTTTTGTACACAATGTGCATCCAGTTTTTGCCATAACCCTCTCAACTTTCTTGCACATGCTATGTGGATGAAATGATGATACCATGCCAACTTTCAACCTTTTCAGAGATCATTTGAAATGCTTTTCAATTTTAGGGTCTTATAGCTCAAAATAATTAGTAAATGCATGAAAAATAACAAATGAAGTCTGAAAGGATTGAAAAATGATGATGTGGCTTTGAAAGGTGCATTTTGAACACACAAAAAGTCAGGAGTTCAAATAAGTTTTAAAAAATGAAATCCCTTTGTAACAGACGAGTTTCCGTATGAAATCCTGATACTTTGAAAGAGATTGTCCGTTTTGTAGACGAAGTGCATCCAGTTTTTGCCGTAACCCTCTCAACTTTCTTGCAGATACTATGTGGATGAAATGATGATACCATGCCAACTTTAAACCTTTTCAGAGTTCATTTGAAATGCTTTTCAATTTTAGGGTCTTATAGCTCAAAATAATTAGTAAATGCATGAAAAATAACAAATGAAGTTAGAAAGGATTGAAAAATGATGATATGGCTTTGAATGGTGCATTTTGAACACACAAAAAGTTAGGAGTTCAAATAAGTTTTAAAAAATGAAAGCCCTTTGTAACAGACAAGTTTCCGGATGAAATCCTGATACTTTAAAGAGATTGTCTGTTTTGTATACGAAGTACATCCAGTTTTTGCCGTAACCCTCTCAACTTTCTTGCACATGCTATGTGGATGAAATGATGATACCATGCCAACTTCCAACCTTTTCAGAGTTCATCTGAAATGCTTTTCAATTTTAGGGTCTTATAGCTCAAAATAATTAGTAAATGCATGAAAAATAACAAATGAAGTCAGAAAGGATTGAAAAATGATGATGTGGCTTTGAATGGTGCATTTTGAACACACAAAAAGTCAGGAGTTCAAATAAGTTTTAAAAAATGAAATCCCTTTGTAGCAGACGAGTTTTCGTATGTAATCTTGATACTTTGAAAGAGATTGCCCGTTTTGTACACGAAGTGCATCCAGTTTTTGCCGTAACCCTCTCAACTTTCTTGCACATGCTATGTGGATGAAATGATGATCCATGCCAACTTTCAACCTTTTCAGAGTTCATCTGAAATGCTTTTCAATTTTAGGGTCTTATAGCTCTAAATAATTAGTAAACGCATGAAAAATAACAAATGAAGTCAGAAAGGATTGAAAAATGATGATGTGGCTTTGAATGGTGCATTTTGAAGACACAAAAAGTCAGGAGTTCAAATAAGTTTTAAAAAATGAAATCCCTTTGTAGCAGACGAGTTTCCGTATGAAATCCTGATACTTTGAAAGAGATTGTCCGTTTTGTACACAAAGTGCA
>NC_057814.1:606423125-606423380 GCF_018294505.1 Triticum aestivum
GAAAGGATTGAAAAATGATGATGTGGCTTTGAATGGTGCATTTTGAACACACAAAAAGTCAGGAGTTCAAATAAGTTTTAAAAAATGAAATCCCTTTGTAGCAGACGAGTTTCCGTATGAAATCCTGATACTTTGAAAGAGATTGTCCGTTTTGTACACAAAGTGCATCCAGTTTTTGCCGTAACCCTCTCAACTTTCTTGCACATGCTATGTGGATGAAATGATGATACCATGCCAACTTTCAACCTTTTCAGA
>NC_057814.1:606424530-606425959 GCF_018294505.1 Triticum aestivum
GAGTTCAAATAAGTTTTAAAAAATGAAATCCCTTTGTAGCAGACGAGTTTCCGTATGAAATCCTGATACTTTGAAAGAGATTGTCCGTTTTGTACACAAAGTGCATCCAGTTTTTGCCGTAACCCTCTCAACTTTCTTGCACATGCTATGTGGATGAAATGATGATACCATGCTAACTTTCAACCTTTTCAGAGTTCATCTGAAATGCTTTTCAATTTTAGGGTCTTATAGCTCAAAATAATTAGTAAATGCATGAAAAATAACAAATGAAGTCAGAAAGGATTGAAAAATGATGATGTGGCTTTGAATGGTGCATTTTGAACACACAAAATGTCAGGAGTTCAAATAAGTTTTAAAAAATGAAATCCCTTTGTAGCAGACGAGTTTCCGTATGAAATCCTGATACTTTAAAGAGATTGTCCGTTTTGTACACAAATTGCATCCAGTTTTTGCCGTAACCCTCTCAACTTTCTTGCACATGCTATGTGGATGAAATGATGATACCATGCCAACTTTCAACCTTTTCAGAGTTCATTTGAAATGCTTTTCAATTTTAGGGTCTTATAGCTCAAAATAATTAGTAAATGCATGAAAAATAACAAATGAAGTCTGAAAGGATTGAAAAATGATGATGTGGCTTTGAATGGTGCATTTTGAACACACAAAAAGTCAGGAGTTCAAATAAGTTTAAAAAAATGAAATCCCTTTGTAACAGACGAGTTTCCGTATGAAATCCTGATACTTTGAAAGAGATTGTCCGTTTTGTAGACGAAGTGCATCCAGTTTTTGCCGTAACCCTCTCAACTTTCTTGCAGATACTATGTGGATGAAATGATGATACCATGCCAACTTTCAACCTTTTCAGAGTTCATTTGAAATGCTTTTCAATTTTTGTGTCTTATAGCTCAAAATAATTAGTAAATGCATGAAGAATAACAAATGAAGTCAGAAAGGATTGAAAAATGATGATATGGCTTTGAATGGTTCATTTTGAACACACAAAAATTCAGGAGTTCAAATAAGTTTTAAAAAATGAAAGCCCTTTGTAACAGACGAGTTTCCGGATGAAATCCTGATACTTTAAAGAGATTGTCTGTTTTGTATACGAAGTACATCCAGTTTTTGCCGTAACCCTCTCAACTTTCTTGCACATGCTATGTGGATGAAATGACGATACCATGCCAACTTTCAACCTTTTCAGAGTTCATCTGAAATGCTTTTCAATTTTAGGGTCTTATAGCTCAAAATAATTAGTAAATGCATGAAAAATAACAAATGAAGTCAGAAAGGATTGAAAAATGATGATGTGGCTTTGAATGGTGCATTTTGAACACACAAAAAGTCAGGAGTTCAAATAAGTTTTAAAAAATGAAATCCCTTTGTAGCAGACGAGTTTCCGTATGAAATCCTGATACTTTGAAAGAGATTG
>NC_057814.1:606425969-606426244 GCF_018294505.1 Triticum aestivum
CCATGCCAACTTTCAACCTTTTCAGAGTTCATCTGAAATGCTTTTCAATTTTAGGGTCTTATAGCTCTAAATAATTAGTAAACGCATGAAAAATAACAAATGAAGTCAGAAAGGATTGAAAAATGATGATGTGGCTTTGAATGGTGCATTTTGAAGACACAAAAAGTCAGGAGTTCAAATAAGTTTTAAAAAATGAAATCCCTTTGTAGCAGACGAGTTTCCGTATGAAATCCTGATACTTTGAAAGAGATTGTCCGTTTTGTACACAAAGTGCA
>NC_057814.1:606426398-606427403 GCF_018294505.1 Triticum aestivum
CGCATGAAAAATAACAAATGAAGTCAGAAAGGATTGAAAAATGATGATGTGGCTTTGAATGGTGCATTTTGAAGACACAAAAAGTCAGGAGTTCAAATAAGTTTTAAAAAATGAAATCCCTTTGTAGCAGACGAGTTTCCGTATGAAATCCTGATACTTTGAAAGAGATTGTCCGTTTTGTAGACGAAGTGCATCCAGTTTTTGCCGTAACCCTCTCAACTTTCTTGCACATGCTATGTGGATGAAATGATGATACCATGCCAACTTTCAACCTTTTCAGAGTTCATTTGAAATGCTTTTCAATTTTAGGGTCTTATAGCTCAAAATAATTAGTAAATGCATGAAAAATAACAAATGAAGTTAGAAAGGATTGAAAAATGATGATATGGCTTTGAATGGTGCATTTTGAACACACAAAAAGTCAGGAGTTCAAATAAGTTTAAAAAAATGAAAGCCCTTTGTAACAGACAAGTTTCCGGATGAAATCCTGATACTTTAAAGAGATTGTCTGTTTTGTATACGAAGTACATCCAGTTTTTGCCGTAACCCTCTCAACTTTCTTGCACATGCTATGTGGATGAAATGATGATACCATGCCAACTTTCAACCTTTTCAGAGTTCATCTGAAATGCTTTTCAATTTTAGGGTCTTATAGCTCAAAATAATTAGTAAATGCATGAAAAATAACAAATGAAGTCAGGAAGGAGTGAAAAATGATGATGTGGCTTTGAATGGTGCATTTTGAACACACAAAAAGTCAGGAGTTCAAATAAGTTTTAAAAAATGAAATCCCTTTGTAGCAGACGAGTTTCCGTATGAAATCCTGATACTTTGAAAGAGATTGCCCGTTTTGTACACGAAGTGCATCCAGTTTTTGCCGTAACCCTCTCAACTTTCTTGCACATGCTATGTGGATGAAATGATGATACCATGCCAACTTTCAACCTTTTCAGAGTTCATCTGAAATGCTTTTCAATTTTAGGGTCTTATAGCTCTAAATAATTA
>NC_057814.1:606427413-606442003 GCF_018294505.1 Triticum aestivum
CTACGATCGCGACGAGCACGACTTAGATCGACCGTCGGACGGTGTTCAGGAGATCACACCTGCAGCCGCCCTGGCTTTAAATCCAGTGCAGATCATGCCATCCGAGGACGGGAGGATGGACAACCCCCCACGGAGGCCGCACACTCAGCGGTGATAGAGCCGAACACAGATTTCACTTTCAAGGAGGTATGTGTCGTCGGACCCTCGGACTCGTCTCCGTCCATGGGCTCTGACCCGCGTGCATCCGTGCCCATCGGATCTAACTGGGCACCGATCATGGAGTTCAGCTCCACGGATATCTTCCAGCACTCGCCCCCGGGCGACGTGCTAAACTCATTAAAATCTCTCTCCTTTTGAGGAAACTCTTGGCCGAACTATGTCCGGCTTGAGTGGGAAGCGGACGACGAAGGAATTCGTTGCCCACCACCCACTTAATAGCCAATGTTGACGACTTAACCGACATGCTTGATTTTGACTCCGAAGATATCGATGGTATGAACGGCGATGTGGGAGAAGAACAGGAACCACCGCCCACAGGGCGCTGGACAGCCATGTGACACCCGGATAATTAAGCTACAGTAATCCCTGCTAATGATGCCACATCATCATGATTACTGATGTTAAACTCCGTTGGTTCGAATCTGGTCAAAATTCAAAATCAAGTCAAATGGCAAAAGTTTTCAAACGTTCAAATTAAAATGTTCACAATATTCTATAAATTCCCCTGACCTTTTTCAAGTTGAAAACAACTTAAATTGACTCAGAAATAAATCCCTAGGGTTTCAATAAGTGGTCCAAAGGCATTTAAATTGGCCTTTTCAATTAAGTAAATCTTCTCAACCTTTGCAAAATGCCTCAAAAACTTTCGTGGAGCCCTAGAATATTGCATAGCATTTTTGTGCAAAGTTTGAGCTCTGACAAAAATCAATTACTACCTAAACTGAATAGGAACCACTAGCAGTTTCATTAAAAAAAGGAGAAATGACCTTATACTCTTTAGCCCACTAGGAAAAGTACCCAGTCCACCTATCCCTCTTCTTCCTACTGCTCACAGAGAGCTCGGTGGCCGCACGCGCTTGTCCACATCGCGGATCTCCACGCGGTGGCCATCCGGACCTCCCCAATTTCTATAAGATCCCCCTTGACCTCTGGGCGAACCCTAGCTTCCCCTTTTCTTCCCCCCACGCGCCGCTGCTCTCTTCCCCATCCACACTCTATGCCACCGTAGCCGTGTCGTCGTCGTTCGCACGCACCAGAACCTCCCCGCGCCACCTGGGGACTTCCAGGAGGACCACCACCCTCTCCTTCGTCCGTCCTGAAGGCCAGCACAAGCTGGGGCGTCGCTTAGCCTCGACATCGCATCTTCTTCCCGCCATGGTCGCCGCGCGTCCCCGCCATTGATCTCCACCACCGGGCCTCCCGGCCATATCGAGCTCGCCTACGACCTCCCCGGGGTGAGCCACTCTCGTATCCCCTCCTCCCTTCCTCACCGTCACCGTAGGACTACCGCCCCGCCATGGCCAAAGCTCTCTGTGAGCTCGTGCTCCCCGCTGGCCATGGTCACGCCCTGGCCCTGCCCGCTCATGCCCGTCGCTCCAAGACGTCCCCTGCGTCGCCCTGTTGCCATCTTCCCATGCCGCTGCCCTGGCCCTGCCCGCTAGCACGTGAGGCCTCGACCCGGCCAACCACCGCTGGCGCCCGCGGCCACTGCCCCTTGGCCTCACCCCCCTGCTTCGCCCGCGCGGCAACGCGCCCGCGCCGCACCTGGCATCGCCCCGCTTCCTCCTACCAGCGCCGCGCCGCCCTCTACATGTCAGGACCCCGACTCAGTGCCACACTGATCTAGCATATAACACATCATATCACTTTGCGGCCTCACGCACGGTATTCCCACGGGTGCCACCTTACCTGGCCCGGGACCGTTTGCGCCTTTTGGCTCACGTATATGATAGTGCCGCTAGCATCCATATGACAGAGAACCCGGGCTGACATGGCTAGTCGTGAACCCAAAGTGGCACTAACTTACAGGGACAGGCATCCATGACCCAGCATCGAACGTGTCGGTCATCAGCGAGTGAATCCAGGCTGTAGCACTGGGCTAGCAGGACTCCGGTGAACCGGGCTGTAGCGGGCAAACATGACTCCGGTATTCATCGCTTGACATTTCCCCGAAGGGACAGACACAGGAATGAAGAAGGACACATGCCGGCCAGCCTAAGTGTTCCGGAGCAGTAGCAAGCTACCATGGCTCAAACACCAGGAGACATTTCCCGGTAAGAGAGGCTACTAAGGATAAACATCTAGATAGTCAGATCCCACACATACCAAGCATTTCAATAACATACACACAATATGCTCGATATGTGCAAATACAACATGGCATCACAACATGACTCTATAACTCAAGTATTTTATTCAATAGGCTCCGAGGAGCGAGATATTACAAACATGGGTCCTACGACCCAACATTCAGAGCATACAAGTCAAAACACAAGCGGAAGCTATCATGTCTGAGTACAGACATCTATAAATGAAAAAGGCTGAGAAGCCTGACTATCTACCAAATCCTGCCGAGGGCACAAGATCGTAGCTGAGGTAACAAGCTAAACATCGAAGTCCACGCGGAACTACTAGCGAGACCGAAGTCTCTCTGCAAAAACATAAAATAGGCAAATGTGAGTACAAATGTACCCAACAAGACTTACATCAGAACTAACTACATATGCATCATTATGAACAAAGGGATGGTGGGGGTTTAACTGCAACAAGCCAGCTTTGACTCGGTGGCTATCCTGAACTACGACTGCAAGTAACTCTTTTGAGGTGGCGCACACGAGTCCACATATTCACCATATCAATACACCACTATGGATCCGCTCCCGTCTCCCTACGAGAATGCCATCCATAGCACTCACGCTTATCTTGCGTATTTTAGAGTATCCACTTTCACTTGTCTATGAACTGATATAAGCAACCCAGAAGTCCTTTACCGCGGACACGGCTATTCGAATAGATGATGTTAACCCTGCAGGGGTGTACTTCTTCATACATGTTTCCACCACTTAGCGTCTGCACATGACATGTGCTCGGCAGACTTCAAGCGAAAGCCGACGTGGGTGTAGACCACGACCTACCTAAACACCTAAGTCTCTAGTCCAGGTTTATCGCCTATCCAGGTTCCATCCACAGGGAGTCCGGCCGAGGTTTCCCATACGGCCCCGAACGATGTGTACAGGGTTCCCGAGATACCTAACGGGTATTCGGTACACCGTGCCACGTACCTACCGCATCACAGCCCACCCCTACGGTCAGCGCTGTCCACGGCCTCCAGTAAGCTACAAACACCAGAAACTACTTGCAACTCCTGGACAGAGGACTAGGGTGAATAAGAAGTCGAGCGGGGTCATATTTCAGGGCCCAATGTATGGTAGTAGCTGAATCATGGATCACAAACACAGAACTCAGTTCCTAAGGACGGCTTCAATGAGACAACCCACCATGTACTCCTACATGGCCTCTCGCCGCTACCTTTACCAAATCGTGTTCACCACTTAGCTCACACACAGTAGGACATGTTCACACACCTCTGTTTCATCCCTAATGAATCAGACCTGACTCAACTCTAAGCAATAGCAGGCATGACAAACAAACATGAATGAGTAGGCACAACATGGCTCAAACAACTCCTACTCATACTAGTGGGTTTCATCTATTTACTGTGGCAATGACAGGTCATGCAGAGGATAAAGGGGTTCACCTACCGCAGCAAGTAACAAATGACTCGTTGTTGTCCTAATGCAGTAAAAGAGAGCAGGGTGAGAGAGTAGGATTGTATCGGAATGAGCAAGGGGGTTTTGCTTGCCTGGCACTTCTGAAGATAGCATTGAGTCTTCATCAGTGTCAACGATCACAACGTCGGAACATCGTCTACCGAGAGGGGACAGATACCGACAACAGAGAAGAAATACAATCAATGCAATGCACAATATGATGCATGCTCATGACATGGCAATATGAGTGTGTTGGCCTAATGCAACTACAACTAGATGGATTTGGGTCATATTGAGCCAAAGGTTCAACCCCAAATTAAAACTATGAATTCAAATTGTGCCTTATCATGTTTTGCACTAAACAGCAAGGTTAAGTTGTTTAAACATGCATGAAACTAGTACATATGGATAGATTGGATTTTTCTGATCATTTTTCATATATAAATTATTTAATTTGGAGTTACGGTTGAATTTCTATGAATTTTAGAAGTTTATACTATTTTCTGGAATTTCCTGAATTATAATAAATCCAGAAAATGACTTACTGCGTCAGCCTGACATCATCATGACGTCAGCAGGTCAACGAGGCACGGTCCGGGTCAAACCTGACCAGCAGGGTCCACACGTCAGTGACACAAGTGACTAACAGAGTTAATTAATTCTAACTAATCAAATTAATAGCCACGGGGCCCACTGTCAGTGTCAGCAGGGGTAATAAGTCCTAAACTAATCTTGTCAGGTGCAGGGCCCACGCGTGTTAATCCCAGGGAGGTCAAACCCCTGGTCAGCGGGGTCAAACCCGCCGGCGACTCGACGCCGGCGAGGCCAGACACGGCGGCGAGGCTCGGATTTGGTCCTCCGTCGACCAAATCGACGGCGGAGATGCGCTACGCGTAGCTGGGGAGCTCACGCATCGAGTGTTGGTGGCGGTTGGGCTCGGGATGGTCGGAAAGGACGCCGGCGACGACGTTGGCGGCTGCCGGAGCTCGGGCGAGCTCGGGGTCGTCGCTAGGAGGCACGGCAGGAGGAGCTGGTGGTAGCTACGGGCTACTGAGGTTGCGGTGAGCACGACGGTGGGCTCGGGAGCGAGTTGCGGTGGCTGTGGCCACGGCCACGCCATGGCCGGCGGCGAGAAGCTCTCGGCCGCGGTGGTTAGCACGACTACAGCGGCCGTACAGGGCAAAGGAGAGGGGAAATCGGTTCAGGGGCTCACGGGGATCATGCAGGGAGGGTCAGCGAGCTCGGGGAAGCACAAACGGCGGCGAATCGATGATGAGGTTGACGGCGGCCGAAGGTTGAAGATGAGCTTGAGGGTGACGCTGCAGGGCTTCTGGAGGGCCGTGGATCGGTGGGGAGGAAGAGGGGGTCGAGGCGGAGCTCCTGAGCCCAGCGGCAGGGCGAGGGGTGGCCGGTGGCCGCGGCGAACGGCGTCGGTGGCGATGGCTGCGTTCGGGCGAGTGAGAGAGAGGAAGTAGAGGAGAGGAGGGCCACGGGGAGAGTGATAGAGAGGTCGAGGGGGTTCGGCATCTCCGTGGCATCGTCTAGGCGCATCGGAGAGGGGCAGGCAGGCAGGAAGGGAGGAGGTGGCCGGCGCGGGGCGGGCACTGTTAAGAAATAAACCACGAGTGTGTTTGGCGTAGTGGTTAGCCGCGTGAGCTAGCTAGCTAGGCGGTTAGCGAGCTGTTGTGAGCGGCCGCGGTGAGCGCATCAAGCTGCATGCGGAGTCCAACCTCCCCAGGCGCGTAGGAGCGCGTCGCTGGTGCAAGCGTTGCATGCGGATCGTGGGAGCTCGTCGTGTGCGAGCAGGCAGGAGTGGGGTGTGGCGTGTGTGTGTGCTATATAGCCCCTCCCTGTGTACGTATAAGCTGAGCCAGTTGAAAAGAGAAAATATTTGGGCGTTGGTGCGCCCGTGCGGCGTCCGTCGCCGGCAAAACTCTGTGCTGGTCTCCTCCGGTTCATCTTCTACCTCCGTCCGAGAGAGAGAGGCCTATGGCAACAACAATTGGTATCAGAGCCAGTTCATCGTGAGGTCTGTCATCATCGCCGGTGGCGTCCGGGGCGAGCGCGACGGACATGGAGGCTATGGCTGCGGCGTGCGTGTGGCGCTAAGATGCAGCGCGGCGGCGCACGGAGCTGCGGGCTGCCGTGGCGGCAGCGAGTGGCGCTCGACGGGGGGCAGCGCGGTAGAGTGTGGCGGTGGCCGCATCGGCGGCGGGCGCGACAGTAGCCGGCGAGGTGGCCGCGTTGCACAACGGCTCGTGCTGGAGGCACACCATGGCGTCAGGCGGTAGCAGCCACGGCGAGACACGTCGGGCGCGTGTGCGTGCCCGCGCGGGGCGTGTCAGGTGCGGTTCGGGCTGTGTCGTGATCGTGGCGTGTGTGTCTGGCCATAGTCTGTGCATGTTCTGACTAGTGTATGGGCACTGTCTGAGTTATGTCCAGACTTGGTCTGACTTGTGTGTGTAGCCAGTCTGTTGGCGAACGTGGGGGTGCGTGAGTCGGTTTGTAGCGGGCTCGACGCGACCGGGACGTGTACGTGCGCGTCGGGGGCGCGGACTGAGCGGGCTAGACCGAGTGCTCCGTGTGGATGGGGACGTGGGTTCGTGCCCTGGGCGTGTCCATGGTATAAAACCTCCCGTGTGCGTTGTAATTGGTGTGGGTTGGAGTTTGAGCTCCGGGAATATTGCTGTTCGTGCAGCGGGCGTATGTGCGCCGGAACGTCGGGCGTGTCGCCGATGGAGAAGGAGCTCGGCGTGTGTCGCCGAGGAAGAAGATGGAGGCTGCGTCAAGCTCGGGCCGTGTGTCGGTCAATGGAGGTGCTCAGCAGCGGATCGTGTGTCGGTCTTGCTAGGCGTGATGCACTCAGTGGCGTGTGTCGCCGGAGACGAAGAAGATGGTGTTCCTCGCGACAGTCGACGAGGAGCCGGTGTTTTGTACGTCAAGATGAACGACGGCGTCGTGGTTTAGGGAGAGTATGTTAAGAAATAAACCACGAGTGTGTTTGGCGTAGTGGTTAGCCGCGTGAGCTAGCTAGCTAGGCGGTTAGCGAGCTGTTGTGAGCGGCCGCGGTGAGCGCATCAAGCTGCATGCGGAGTCCAACCTCCCCAGGCGCGTAGGAGCGCGTCGCTGGTGCAAGCGTTGCATGCGGATCGTGGGAGCTCGTCGTGTGCGAGCAGGCAGGAGTGGGGTGTGGCGTGTGTGTGTGCTATATAGCCCCTCCCTGTGTACGTATAAGCTGAGCCAGTTGAAAAGAGAAAATATTTGGGCGTTGGTGCGCCCGTGCGGCGTCCGTCGCCGGCAAAACTCTGTGCTGGTCTCCTCCGGTTCATCTTCTACCTCCGTCCGAGAGAGAGAGGCCTATGGCAACAACAGGCACGCGCCTCCGTCCTTCTGGTGAGGGAGGAAGACGACAGGGAGGAGGCGGTGATGGGCTGGGCCGTTGGAGCTGGGCCTGTTGGTGGGCGCCAGGTAAGTCCAGGTGGGTTCTCTCTCTCTTTCTTTCTCTTTTCTATTTTCTGCAATTGGTTTTGATTTGATTTAAAATATCAAATCATTTTTCTAAAACTTTCTGTAAATTGTATGTGAGCTCAGGAACTAGTCCAAGGTCACAGGCAACTTACAAAAATATTTGAACTTTATTTCTTATATAATAGAAATAAATTCAACTCAAATATGTCATTGGTTTAAGTCAAAGGCCCAAAAACAAATAATTCTGTGATTCCAAAAATATTGGTTTGAATTTTACCTCTTACCAATATTTTCACAGAGTAACAGGAACATTTCTTTGGACTCATTTGATGAGATTTAAGTGTTGGTTATTTTTAGAGGTCTTCTGAGGCTTTTGAAAATTCCTCAATTCAAATTTCATTTGAATTAAAACATGATGCTCACATGAGGGTCTAGCCTAGTGCATAACAGGACCAGGGATGTGACACTACAGCCGACGCACGGCCGCACCCGATGCCCTCCGGCCACCCCGACTGGCGCTCGGGGACAGTGCCCCGCCGTGGCCGCGGCCGTCGCCCGGGTCTGCCCCGACGGGCACCCCCTCTCCCGTGGCGCTCGTGCCTGCAACCCCCATTAACCCGCGTGGCCGCTATGGCCTTGTGCCACTGGGCCGTTGGGCCCAGCTCCGTTTAAAAAAAAGAAATGAAATATATAATAATAGAAAATTTAATTAATTAATTAATTAATTAACTAATTAATTAACTTGGCTTAATTATCCTAATTAACTAGGTTAGTTAAAATCAAAAGCTGCTTAGTTATCAGTCTATGATAGGATGGACCCACCTGTCAGTTTGACTGGTCAACAGGTCAACGTTAACAGCTGACATCACCCTGACGTCATGCTGATGCAGTATTTCCTTTTTAATAATCATTTCAGAATATTGTTTAAATCTTTGAAATATCATAGAAAATTAACCGTACCTCGGATCAAAAAACTTTGTACATGAAAGTTTCTCAGAACGATGAGACAAATCCGAATACACCCTCCGTTCGTCTGCCACACATCCATAGCATAGAAAACATGCAAACTTTACGCTCAGGTTCATCTATCTGACAGACGTCCGGAACCGGGAAAACTTTCCCGGATGTTTCCCCCTTCGCCAGTATCTCCTAGCACTGCGTTAGAACACATCTACCACCGCTTGTTGTCTTGTTATGCATATGTTTGTGTGTATTTGCTGTTTCTTCCCCCTCTTCTCTCCGGTAGACCCCCAGACCGAGGCTGATGTCCCTGTTATCGACTACGTTGACGACGACCCTCCTTCTTGTCTGAGAAACCAGGCAAGCCCCCCCTTTTTATCATCCCGACATCGCCCATTCTATACTCTCATGCTTGCATTAGATTTTGCTACTATTATTGTTTGCTCCTATTCTGATGCATAGCCTACATTTGTAACCTGCTCATTGTACCTTACCTGCTTATCCTAAATCTCTTAGTATAGGTTGGTTAGTGATCCATCAGTGACCCCCAGTACTTCTCCTTGTTGCCCCTTCTTCATCATCGATGACTCAATCAGCGTGATCGGCGACCAGAGCCCGACACCTCACATCACATCATGCCCTTTTGTTACTCGACTGTGCAGAGATACTATCGAGTGCCGAGGGTGATCCCTCATAACGCACTCCTGATGATAATTCTGTAGTGTAGCTATTTGGTCATGGCAATCGAGGGTGATTTCCTCTTTCTCCATTCCCAATACGGCTCTGTCGTTCAACACCTCAAGTGTGAACCTTGAGGGTGGTCCCTCTTACATTCACCTTGATGATTACATTGAGTGGAATCCTTCGTGGGTGATTCCTCGGGTTTTACCCTTGATGTCTGGACACACAGTTACCTTGACTTTACTTGAGCCATTGTTGAAGTCGGGTCGGTCCTGAGGGGTACCCGCGAGTTGATGCGAAAGTCGGGCGGGCACGTAGAGCACCTGCGAGTTTTCCACGTGGCACGGCCGGGCAGTCTGGGCCCTTGTCGTAAGTTCACAAGACGGGGCAACGGGGTCACATTATCGTGAGTCTCTACTCGTTTCCGCGAGCCCCCAATGCACTAACAGGTTTGGGTATTTGTTCTGAGTTGGCCTTTGGCCTTTACGCACTAACCACCATGCGAGAATAGATATGGGCCTTGATGTCACAGTATCAGCCGAAGCTTTGTCAGACGTCCAGTTCAGCAGTGCGGCATGGCTGGGCCGGCACCATCCTATAGTGGTGGAGCCTAGTCCGCCCTTCTCGCAACAAGCCGGAGTGCAACGGGCGATGGGCCCAGACCCCGGAGTGCTTAGGAGGTAGATCGGCGGGGACCTCACTGCTGAGCCTAGGTAGGGCTGCGACGTGTTGATCTTCCGAGGCCGGGCATTGACTCCTGAAAGGTGTGTCCGGCCAGAGTGATCGAGCGTGTTCGGTAACGTGGTGCACCCCTGCAGGGAAGATATATATTTGAATACCGTGTCCATGGTAATGGACGTTTAGACTTATATCCTAATCTTATATAACTAGAAATGGATAATTGAGATATGTGATGGATATGTGGCTTCGGGATTGCTTTCTCGCAGGGAGTCGAGGAAGGATCTCTGGGCGTTGATGCTACAACATGTTTGTTAATTATAAACTGCTATTCTTTACTCTTCTACATGCTGCAAGATGCTTGGAGCTGCTGGAAGATGCTAGTCTTCGTTAGGCTAGGCCATCCCCTCTGTTCAGGCATTATGCAGTTCAGTCCACAGATGCAACCCATCCATTTGATACCAATGCATACTTAGTATAGATCTAATGCTTGCGAGTACTTTGGATGAGTACTCATGGTTGCTTTGCTACCCCTTTTCCCCCTTCTTTCTTTTCTGTTAATGCAACCAGATGGTGGATCCCTGGAGCTAGATGCCACCGCCGATGGATGTTACTACGTGAAGATCGCCGACAACCAGGAGTAGTTAGGAGGTCCCAGGCAGGAGGCATTGCCTCTTCGATCATGTTCCTTTTGTGCTAGCCTTTTTAAGGCATCCTTATTTAACTTGTGTCTATACTCAGATATTGTTGCTTCCGCTGACTCTTGTGTATCGAGCTATGTATTCGATCCCTCGAGGCCCCTGGCTTGTAATATAAAGCTTGTATTATTTTATTTGTGTCTAGAGTTGTGCTGTGATATCTTCCCGGGAGTCCCTGATCTTGACCGTACACATTTGCGTGTATGATTAGTGTACGATTGAATCGGGGGCGTCACAAGTTGGTATCAGAGCCGACTGCCTGTAGGATCCCCTTTCCAACTCCTTGGCTGAAGTTGAGTCTAGTCTTTGAAAAAGTGATTACTAACATGGTTGTGTGGCTTACTGGCCCCACGTCGCCATTGGGTGGTATTAGGATCTTTTACTCCTCGACCTTTACTCTCAGACTCTAATATCTCTTATATTCAGGTTAAATGATTTTGCTAAATTTAACTCTAGGTTCTCGTAAATACATTGACCGGAGAGCCCCTCACTCCAGATGATTGTTTGGTGCACCAGAAGTTTCTGAAGATACTCTCCGAAGTTTTCTCAAGACCCTTGTGCCCTTCGCTGTTGCAATCCCTACCACCGATAAATACTTATGTGTAACTACCTACGTTGTGGTTCATACCTTCATCCCCAGTTGCTCTTGTTATTACAAGATGTCCTGAAATACTCTTCGATGTTTCGAGGATCCTTTATGCTTACTGCCCTGCAGTCCTTGCCGCATGAATACCCCTTCGGATAATTACTCGCTCTTATCGAGTATCCATTCACCCCAGTTATTCTTATGCTTCATAAGATACTTGGTAATACAATCCGAGCTTTCGATGACCTCTGTCGCCTATTGCTCTAGAAAGTCTTACCTGCCTACACTCTGGTTAATTCCATATGCCTAGCAGTATCCATTGACGTCCTTTGTCATTATCATCTTTATTCTTTCGATTTGATATGTCTGTGTTGCAATCATCAGTTGATCCTTATAGATTATCTTTCCGGCTCAGATATCTTCCCGAACATGAGCTGGTTCTCGGCCAATCAGATTGCCATCGGTTGTGCCCTATGTCTATTCAACTTATCCATCCTTTGTTAGAGCATTTGCTTCTGATCCCTTGATTTTGGAAATCGTAATTCCTTTGCATTTGAACTATGAATTAGTCAGTTGCTTCTATAATCTGATATCCTTGCATTCTTTCTACTTCTAGTTCAGTACTGATGCTCACATCAAATCCCTTGTGAACCACTAGATCCTTTGTGGGGTTCTATCCGACAGCGTCCTTCATATACAGTAACCTTGTGATATTTTCCTCGAAAACATAATGCCTTTGGTAAATTGTATCTTCTGCTTCCTCAAACATGCTCTACTCGGAGCTTGAGTTTTTACTCGCGAAGTTTGACCGTACAACTTCGTCGAAGACGAGAAGTAAATGGAAGGTTATGCATTGATGAAGTGGTAGTCGACCTTGAATCTTTGTGTTCATGCCCTTGGACCCGGTGTGGAACTTACCATGGAAGCTTCTTGTAATAATAATCCCCTTCTAATGAGTTCATATTGTATCTATGCTTGGTCCTTGGCAACCGTGGTTCCGACAACTGATTCACTACCGGAATTATCACTGCCGATAACTAATTCGATGTCTACACTTTCCTTTCCATTGTTTTGTTTAAACTTTCATGTAACATAATATATATGAGCAGTGATAATTCGGTGCTTATGTAAATGCCTCGATGTACAACTCTGTCAGTAAGACCTTGTTACTATTGTTGATGACATTCCAGTAGCCACCGATGGACGAGAACTTTGCCTATTGGTCCGCCTCGTATTAACGAGAAGGAAACTGGTTCTCTTCGTCCCTTGCCCTTGGTACCAATGTTGTTGCCAACATAATTGACAGGCTATCCTATGACCTGCCTTGCTATCATTCCCGTGCAAAATGATTAGCGCCTTCCTGGTGTTAACCCACATGGTGGGCCCATAACCCACAGTTCCATAGGATCGAAACCTGACTCTCCTACACAACCTTCACTCTGAAATATTCTTTGCACTTGGCTTCGTATGTAAATCACGAGCCACCTTCCTAGTGATCTATTCTGCTATCAGACGCAATACTTATTCCCATTGCACTGAACCCCTTTCACCCTCTGTTTCAGGTAACGAACGCTTGCCTGCCCACTTGAAGCTTCTTATTGCACCTTGTTACCTTGCTCACGATGACTTTCTTAAATTTCAACTCCAGAGATGCCTCTATGCCATGTTCAATGAGATAACCCCTAGATACCTATCTTGTGTCGAGTTCCGTCTTTCCGAGTCTTTCCCCCTTACTACACCCCTTAAATATCGGGACGAGATTTCTTGTAGTGGAGGAGAATTGTGACACCCAGATAATTAAGCAACAGTAATCCCTGCTAATGATGCCACATCATCATGATTACTGATGTTAAACTCTGTTGGTTCAAATCTGGTCCACATTCAAAATCAAGTCAAACGGCAAAAGTTTTCAAACGTTCAAATTAAAATGTTCACAATATTATATAAATTCCCCTGACCTTTTTCAAGTTGAAAACAACTCAAATTGACTCAGAAATAAATCCCTAGGATTTCAATAAGTGGTCCAAAGGCATTTAAATTGGCCTTTTCAACTAAGTAAATCTTCTCAACCTTTGCAAAATGCCTCAAAAACTTTTGTGCAGCCCTAGAATATTGCATTGCATTTTTGTGCAAAGTTTGAGCTCCGACAAAAGTAAATTACTACCTAAACTAAATAGAAAACACTAGCAGTTTTATTAAAAAAGGAGAAATGACCCTATACTCATTGGCCCACTAGGAAAAGTACCCAGCCTACCTATCCCTCTTCTTCCTACTGCTCACAGGGAGCTCGGTGGCCGCACATGCTACGTCCACGCCGTGGATCTCCATGCGGTGGCCATGCAGACCTCCCCAACGTCTATAAGATCCCCCTTGACCTTTAGGTGAACCCTAGCCTCCCCTTTTCTTCCCCCCACGCGCCGCTGCTCTCTTCCCCATCCACACTCAATGCCACCGTAGTCGTGCCGTTGTCGTTCGCATGCACCAGAACCTCCCCGCACCACCTGGGGACTTCCAGGAGGACCGCCACCCTCTCCTTTGTCCGTCCCGAAGGCCAGCCCAAGCTGGAGCGTCCCTTAGCCTCGCCATCGCCTCTTCTTGCAGCCACGGTCGCCGCGCGTCCCCGCCATTGACCTCCACCACTGGGCCTCCCCGGCCATCTCGAGCTCGCCTACGACCTCCCCGGGGTGAGCCACTCCCGTCTCCCCTCCTCCCTTACTCACCGTCGCCGTAGGACTACCGCCCCACCATGGCCGAAGCTCTCTGTGAGCTCGTGCTCACCGCTGGCCATGGCCGCGCCCTGGCCCTGCCCGCTCGCGCCCGTCGCTCCAAGCCGTCCCCTGCGTCGCCCCGTTGCCATCTTCCCATGCCGCTGCCCATGCTCTCCAGCGCTTGCGCACGAGGCCTCGACCCGGCCAACTATAGCTGCAGCCTGCGGCCACTGCCCCTTGGCCTCACACCCTGCTTCACCCACGCGGGAACGCGCCCGCGCCGCACCTGGCCTCGCCCCGCTTCCTCCTCCCAGCGCCGCCCGCCCTCTACAGCCTACGCACGGCCGCGCCCAATGCCCTCCGGCCACCCCGACTGGCGCTCGGGGCCAAGGCCCCACCGTGGCCGCGGCCGTTGCCCGGGTCTGCCCCGACGGACAACCCTCTCCCGTGGCGCCCGTGCCTGCTGTAACGCCCCAGATCCGATGCGCCAAGTGTCTGCCAGTTATTCGCTGTCGTTGCCATGTCATTTGCTTGCGTGTTGCATTTTATCATATCATCATGTGCATTGCATTGCATACGTGTTCGTCTCATGCATCCGAGCCTTTTCCCCGTTGTCCGTTTTGCAATCCGGCGCTCCTATGCTCTCCGGCGTTCCCCTTTTCGTCTCCTGTTGTGAGTGGGTATTAAACTTTCTCGGAATGGCCCGAGGTTTGCCAAGCGGCCTTGGTATAGCACCGGTAGACCGCCTGTCAAGTTTCATGCCATTTGGAGTTCGTTTGGTACTCCAACGGTTAACCGGGTAACCGTAAAAGCCCCTCTCTCTTTGCAGCCCAACACCCCTCCAAAACTGGCCCAAAACCCACCTAACCCCCCTCCATGCTCTTGGTCGTTCGATCACGATCGCGTGGCCGAAAACCGCTCCTCATTTGGACTCTCCTAGCTCCCTCTACCTATAAAACTAGCCCCTCCCCCGAAATTCGCGGATGAAAATCCCCCGAAACCCTAGCCCCGCTCCTCTCCGCCGCCGGACACGTCCGGATC
>NC_057814.1:606442679-606446093 GCF_018294505.1 Triticum aestivum
TAGGCATCGTGATGTTGCTGATTTTAGTCCCTGTTCTGCTGTTATTTTGATGCCATGTAAACTTGATGCTACAGAGAGATCCATGCATATTTTGAGATACTTCAGTAAGGGTGTTTTGAACATGTGGTTATTGTATATCCATTCATGCCCTTTGTTGCAATTATGGAGTAGTCTAGCATGTCATTTTCGTGCTGTACTTTTGCTTCAAAATATTTCCTCGCAGATTGTTTACTTGTTATTCAATTTGGCCAAGCTTGTTATAGTTGATCCTTGCATGCTATGGACTTGTTGTTGCCTTGGTTGGTTATATAAACATGTCTTCTTGATGATGCTATGCTTATCTTATCATGCAATGACTTGTGGTGAGTGAATCAAGCTTGTTAAGTAGGGTTCATGATGTTGCTGTTTTGCTAGGCTGAATCTGTTATTTCGTGATCCTATATAAACCTGTTGGTACTAATCATTCTATGCATAATCTGAAGATGTCCACTAAACATGTTTTGTTCTACATGTCATGCTATATCCATCCATGCCCCTGGTTGCATTTATAGCTTGCTGTAGCTTGTTCATATCTTGCTCCAAAGTTGCTTCATAATGTTGCTGTCAGCCTGTTAACATTAAGTTCAGTTGTTTCCATGTGTTTTCCTAGTGTTCCATGCACCCTATGACCTTGCTCTTGCCATGCTTAGCTTCACAAACATGTCTTCTTACTGTTGGTTGCCTTGCCATGCCATGTATTGCTCTGTAGTGAGTTTCACAAGCTCATCTACATGCCTTCATAATTATGTTCCTGCCATGTTTGAATCTGTAATATAACTTGCCATGTTTACGTGGGTGTCATCATATTTTATGATCCTTTTTGGCTTATGGTCAGTAAAGGACATTTGATCTATGCATTTAGTAGATTAATGCCATGCCTTTGTTTGCCATGATAAGTTCCTGTAACATGTTGTTTGATAGCTCTGAACATTGCATCGTGATGTTATTTTCTGCAAAGTCTGAATTGTTATAACTTGCAATCTTACCATGTGTGTTTGAGCATGTTCTAGTGATTTCTGGATATAGCTCAGTGTTCATGTTTTGTTGTGCTTTACCTGTACATCATGCCCATGCCTTTTGTTATTATGTTGGGGTGCTGTAGCATGTTGTTTTGATGCTTGCAATATGCCTAGTTGCTGTTTTGGACAGCTTGTCCTTTAAACTTGTATGGAGTGTATGTGTTTGAACCGTTGCTCCGTTTTGAGTGTGCTCTATATGAAACTTGCTTAGAATTGCATGTAGCTTCATATTATCATGTTGCATCCTTGTTTTGAGGTGTTTGCTTGATGTTTGGGTGCATTTTGCATCAATGCCATGTTGATCTTGTTTTGCTCATATCTTCTAGGCCGTAGCTCCGATTCTAATGAACTTTATATGTAACTTGACTAGAATCTCGTGTAGATCATCCTTGTGCATCTTAACTTGCTGTTAACAACTTGAACATAAGGTTTATTCAGATCTGGACCAATTTCGAAATATGCATATGAGGACTTACCGGAATTGTTATATGTTGTTCCCGGCCTCATTTAAACTTGTCTTGATGTGTTGCTCTTGTTTGCATCATCTCTTGCCATGAGTAGCTTCATGTAGTCTTATCTTGCATCATGCTTGGTTGAGCATCATGTCTTTTTCATGTGTGGTGTGTTTACCATGTTGTGTGCTTCTTCTCGATAGTTCCCGTTTCGTTGCGATCGCGAGGATTCGTTCGTCTACGCTTGGTTCGGCTTCATCCGTTCATCTTCTTCATGGACCCGTTCTTCTTCCTTGCGGGATTTCAGGCAAGATGACCGCTACCCTGGATCTCACTACTATCATTGCTATGCTAGTTGTTTCGTTCTATCGCTTTGCTGCGCTACCTATCTTATGCTCATCAAGCCCTCCCATATTGCCATGAACCTCTAACCTTTGACACCTTTCCTACGCAAACCGTTGCTTGGCTATGTTACCGCTTTGCTCAGCCCCTCTTATAGCGTTGCTAGTTGCTGGTGAAGTTGAAGATTTCTCCATGGTGGACAGGATTTTGGTTGACATATCACAATATCTCTTATATTATTAATGCATCTATATACTTGGTAAAGGGTGGAAGACTTGGCCTTTTGCCTAGTGTTTTGTTCCACTCTTGCCGCCCTAGTTTCCGTCATACCGGTGTTATGTTCCTGGATTTTGCGTTCCTTACGCGGTTGGGTGATTTATGGGACCCCCTTGACAGTTCGCTTTGAATAAAACTCCTCCAGCAAGGCCCAACCTTGGTTTTACCATTTGCCTCACCACCACCTACCCCTTTCCCTTGGGTCGGCCAACCCGAGGGTCATCTTTATTTTAGCCCCCCCGGGCCAGTGCTTGTCTAAGTGTTGGTCCGAACCGAGTAGACTGCGGGGCCCCCTCGGGGAAACTCGAGGTCTGGTTTTACTCGTAGGATGTCTCATCCGGTGTTGCCCTGAGAACGAGATATGTGCAGCTCCTATCGGGATTGTCGGTGCATCGGGCGGCTTTGCTGGTCTTGTTTTACCATTGTCGAAATGTCTTGTAAACCGGGATTCCGAGTCTGATCGGGTCTTCCTGGGAGAAGGTATATCCTTCGTTGATCGCGAGAGCTTATCATGGGCTAAGTTGGGACACCCCTGCAGGGTATAAACTTTCGAAAGCCGTGCCTGCGGTTATAGGCAGATGGGAATTTGTTAATGTCCGGTTGCAGATAACTTAACACCAGATTCGAATTAAAACGCATCAACCGCGTGTGTAGCCGTGATGGTCTCTTTTCGGCGGAGTCCGGGAAGTGAACATGGTCTTTGGGTTATGTTTGACGTAAGTAGGAGTTCAGGATCACTTCTTGATCATTACTAGTTGACGACCGTTCCATTTGCTCTCTTCTCGCCCTTATTTGCGTATGTTAGCCACCATATATGCTTAGTCGCTGCTGCAACCTCACCACTTTACCCCTTCCTTTCCCTTTAAGCTTTGCTAGTCTTGATACCCATGGTAATGGGATTGCTGAGTCCTCGTGGCTCACAGATTACTACAACAACAGTTGCAGGTACAGGTTTTGCGATGATCATGACGTGAGAGCGATGTTTGCTTGTTTGGAGTTCTTCTTCTGCTTCTTCTTCGATCAGGGGATATGTTCCAGGTCGGCAGCCTGGGCTAGCAGGGTGGATGTCGTTTGAGTTTCTGTTTGTGTTTCATCCGTAGTCGGATGTTGATCTTATGTATTGTGATGTTGTATTCATGTGGCATTGTATGCCTCTTGTATGTATCCCCATGTATTATATAATGTTGATGTAATGATATCCACCTTGCAAAAGCATTTCAATATGCGGGTCTATCCTTGGTGGGACCTTCGAGTTCCTTTTGGATAGGGTCGCATATTGGGCGTGA
>NC_057814.1:606446926-606450063 GCF_018294505.1 Triticum aestivum
AAGTTGGTATCAGAGCCTCGACCGACCCTAGGAGCCCCCTTGATTGATCGTGTAGTTTGGCCGTTGTTGAGTCTAGAAGAAAACTATTTTTGGAGTCTAGTTATATCGGAGAGTAGGAATTCTTTTTACTCCTCAGCCCCTTCGTCTCTCTGGTAAGGAATCTTGACATAGGTGTTTTGAATTACTCCTCTTACCCTTCAAATTTTTCTTTAGGATCACGCAGTTGGTTTTCCGGTAGTTGTTCCTCAGCTCTTTTCATCCGGTGCATTTCTCGTCAAGTTGATTCGACCTTCTTCATCTTTGAGTTCAATCCTCAGTTGTCTTTTTCCCACCCGCCCACCCCTCTTCTTCCCAGAGTCTGAGTCTCTCTCGACCATCTATCTCAGTCGTGTGGAGCCTCTTCAGTCTTCCATAAATTAATTCAACTGGTTAATTCTCGTCTTGTTCGTCATTTTTCATCCCTTTCTTTTTCCGGTGGACCCAATTCAAGTATTCGGTGTTAATAATATTCTTTCCCTCGGATCAAGTGTTTTCCCTACTCGTTCTCCTCTTGTCAGTTTATCCTTCCGGAGTCCTCAAGACATCTCAGGAGATTCGTCTGTGCTTGAATTAATTCGAGGTTGTCACATCATTCAAATATTTCAATTGTTCCGGTGCATCAACTATCTTTTCAACAATCCTTTTCAACGGTGTTTTTTCTCTTCAGTGGGCCCTAACCCACAGGTCTTTTCCCAGGATCTTACCTGACTCTTCTAATTCCCCCAGAGTTATTCTCAATTCTTTTCAAGTGTGACGTAAGAATGGATTTCATCAGCCAGATGCTTTTCCAAGATCGATTTCAAATCATTTTCCTTTGTTGCCTGAAATCCTTGCTTTCCATTCTTCCGGAGTATCTCAGTAATTTTGGTGGTGTTTCTCGTTGTCATTTGAAGACCGAAGAAGAGTCTTTCCTCTAAATATTGCCCGTTCTTGCGAAGTTTCGTGGTTCTAGCTTCATATCATCCTCTCGAATTATTTGAGTTTGTCAGATATTCCTTTTCTTACCCATCCGGAGTATGTCAGAAGTTGTTTTCCTGTTTCTTTTCATAGGAGGTCATCATTCTAGAAGAATTCTTCGTCCTGACATTCCAGCTACCGTTATCCATTTATCCCGGTGCTTCGTTCAAGTGTTCTTTAATCAGCTCGTGATCTCTTTGTTCTTTTGCTTCTAAATCCCCTCAAGCAGATTTGTTCTTCTAATCCTTCCCGGTGTTTCATTCTGTTTCGTCAGTCATTTCCGAATTCTAACGGTGGTTCATTCAAGATTCTTTTTCCTTGATTATCATTTTTATTCATTCGTTCTTTCAATCCTACCGGTGGTTCATGAAGACCTTCTCAAGTTTGCGATATGTCACTTCTCAATCCTTTTCAAGAAGAATAAGTAGTATGCAAAATCCATTACTTGTCATCAATTTAATTTGATGAAGGATAAGCATACAATAAATCTTATTCTTATTCCACCCAAGTGATTAATCCCTTCCTTCGGAGTTTGTTCTTAATGAATAAATTCTAGTTCCAAGTGTCTTCATCTTTTTTTTTCCGGAGTTTAGTTTCCTTGGTCATTTCGTCGGAACCTCCACATAAATCATTGCAAGGCTCATCTTATTCTTTCTTCCTTCATTCTATCTCGTCATCCTTTTGTTACCCGAGTTCTTCATGGTGGTTCTTCATGATTTAGTTCATTCTTCAAGAGTTCATCAAGTATCTTTTCTTCTCGCGTCCTGAAGCGCAAGTAATTCTTCATTTTCTTTTGAAGTGAAGTTTTGCATTTCTTCGTTCTTCTAAGCGGTCCAATCATTTCCGTTTGCGGCTGTTTATCACCTCATAATTTCTGAGATGTTATCCATAAGTCCACGACAAGCTTATTCTTTTCGTTGTTGATTTTTCTCAACAACTCCGTTCAACCATTCCTTCTAAGTTCTTTTCATTCCATTCTTTCAATCCTTTCTGAAGATTTTGTGTCATGTCTTCATCAAGTGTCATTCCATTTTGTGAAGCTCGTGTTCTTTTCCTTCCATTTTCAACCGGAGTGCTGCCTAAATCCTTTCAGTCTTATTCGTTTCTTATCTTGTTCTAACCGGACTTGTTTCATAGTCTATCTGATTCAGTGAGCATTTGATTCTCGTCATTCCTCTCTTCTTCTCGAGTGCTCTCGATTCTTTGCTTCTTCTCTTGAGTTCTTGCTTCACCTCATCCCTTTTTCCCTTCCGTCACGGTCCTAAGATCTCGGGACGAGATCTCTTGTTAGTGGAGGAGTGTTGTAACGCCCCGGATCCGATGCGCCAGGTGTCTGCCAGTTATTCGCTGTCGTTGCCATGTCATTTGCTTGCGTGTTGCATTTTATCATGTCATCATGTGCATTGCATTGCATACGTGTTCATCTCATGCATCCAAGCCTTTTCCCCGTTGTCCGTTTTGCAATCCGGCGCTCCTATGCTCTCCGGCGTTCCCCTTTTCGTGTCCTGTTGTGAGTGGGTATTAAACTTTCTCGGAATGGCCCGAGGTTTGCCAAGCGGCCTTGGTATAGCACCGGTAGACCGCCTGTCAAGTTTCGTGCCATTTGGAGTTCATTTGGTACTCCAACGGTTAACCGGGTAACGGTAAAAGCCCCTCTCTCTTTGCAGCCCAACACCCCTCCAAAACTGGCCCAAAACCCACCTAACTCCCCTCCATGCTCTTGGTCGTTCGATCACGATCGCGTGGCCAAAAACCGCTCCTCATTTGGACTCTCCTAGCTCCCTCTACCTATAAAACTAGCCCCTCCCCCGAAATTCGCGGATGAAAATCCCCCGAAACCCTAGCCCCACTCCTCTCCGCCGCCGGACACGTCCGGATCAGACCAGACATGTCCAGCCGCCGCCCCCGACCAACCGCATCGTGCCACGTGGCCTCCCGCCGCCGTCCACCGCGTCGGGCCCGCCCGGCCCGCAGCCGGCCCGCGCGCCGCTGCCGCCGCCTCCCGCGCGGCCACGCCCGCGCCAGCCGCCGCCGCCCTTCGCCGCGCCCGCCGACGGCCGCCGCCCGCCGCCGCCGTGGCACGCCTCCGCCACCCTCGCCGGGATCCTCCGCCGCCGTCCGGTCCCTGCGCGCCCTTCATC
>NC_057814.1:606450163-606450883 GCF_018294505.1 Triticum aestivum
AATAATTAGTAAATGCATGAAAAATAATCAATGAAGTCAGAAAGGATTGAAAAATGATGATGTGGCTTTGAATGGTGCATCTTGAACACACAAAAAGTCAGGAGTTCAAATAAGTTTAAAAAAATGAAATCCCTTTGTAACAGACGAGTTTTCGGATGAAATCCTGATACTTTGAAAGAGATTGTCCGTTTTGTACACGAAGTGCATCCAGTATTTGCCGTAACCCTCTCAACTTTCCTGCACATGCTATGTGGATGAAATGATGATATCATGCCAACTTTCAACCTTTTCAGAGTTCATTTGAAATGCTTTTCAATTTTAGGGTCTTATAGCTCAAAATAATTAGTAAATGCATGAAAAATAACAAATGAAGTCAGAATGGATTGAAAAATGATGGTGTGGCTTTGAATGGTGCATTTTGAACACACAAAAAGTCAGGAGTTCAAATAAGTTTAAAAAATGAAATCCTTTGTAACAGACGAGTTTCCGTATGAAATCCTGATACTTTGAAAGAGATTGTCCGTTTTGTACATGAAGTGCATCCAGTTCTTGCCGTAACCCTCTCAACTTTCTTGCACATGCTATGTGGATGAAATTATGATATCATGCCAACTTTCAATCTTTTCAGGGTTCATTTGAAATGCTTTTCAATTTTAGGGTCTTATAGCTCAAAATAATTAGTAAATGCATGAAAAATAACAAATGAAGTCAGAAAGGATT
>NC_057814.1:606450893-606452903 GCF_018294505.1 Triticum aestivum
CAGACGAGTTTCCGTATGAAATCCTGATACTTTGAAAGAGATTGTCCGTTTTGTACACGAAGTGCATCCAGTTTTTGCCGTAACCCTCTCAACTTTCTTGCACATGCTATGTGGATGAAATGATGATACCATGCCAACTTTCAACCTTTTCAGAGTTCATCTGAAATGCTTTTCAATTTTAGGGTCTTATAGCTCAAAATAATTAGTAAATGCATGAAAAATAAAAAATGAAGTCGGAAAGGATTGAAAAATGATGATGTGGCTTTGAATGGTGCATTTTGAACACACAAAAAGTCAGGAGTTCAAATAAGTTTAAAAAAATGAAATCCCTTTGTAGCAGACGAGTTTCCGTATGAAATCCTGATACTTTGAAAGAGATTGTCTGTTTTGTACACAAAGTGCATCCAGTATTTGCCGTAACCCTCTCGACTTTCTTGCACATGCTATGTGGATGAAATGATGATACCATGCCAACTTTCAACCTTTTCAGAGTTCATTTGAAATGCTTTTCAATTTTAGGGTCTTATAGCTCAAAATAATTAGTAAATGCATGAAAAATAACAAGTGAAGTCTGAAAGGATTGAAAAATGATGATGTGGCTTTGAAAGGTGCATTTTGAACACACAAAAAGTAAGGAGTTCAAATAAGTTTTAAAAAATGAAATCCTTTTGTAACAGACGAGTTTCCATATGAAATCCTGATACTTTGAAAGAGATTGTCTGTTTTGTATACGAAGTACATCCAGTTTTTGCCGTAACCCTCTCAACTTTCTTGCACATGCTATGTGGATGAAATGATGATACCATGCCAACTTTCAACCTTTTCAGAGTTCATCTGAAAAGCTTTTCAATTTTAGGGTCTTATAGCTCAAAATAATTATTAAATGCATGAAAAATAACAAATGAAGTCAGAAAGGATTGAAAAATGATGATGTGGCTTTGAAAGGTGCATTTTGAACACACAAAAAGTAAGGAGTTCAAATAAGTTTTAAAAAATGAAATCCCTTTGAAACAGACGAGTTTCCGTATGAAATTCTGATACTTTGAAAGAGATTGTCCGTTTTGTAGACGAAGTGCATCCAGTTTTTGCCGTAACCCTCTCAACTTTCTTGCACATGCTATGTGGATGAAATGATGATACCATGCCAACTTTCAACCTTTTCAGAGTTCATTTGAAATGCTTTTCAATTTTAGGGTCTTATAGCTCAAAATAATTAGTAAATGCATGAAAAATAACAAGTGAAGTCTGAAAGGATTGAAAAATGATGATGTGGCTTTGAATGGTGCATTTGAACACACAAAAAGTCAGGAGTTCAAATAAGTTTTAAAAAATGAAAGCCCTTTGTAACAGACGAGTTTCCATATGAAATCCTGATACTTTGAAAGAGATTGTCTGTTTTGTATACGAAGTACATCCAGTTTTTGCCGTAACCCTCTCAACTTTCTTGCACATGCTATGTGGATGAAATGATGATACCATGCCAACTTTCAACCTTTTCAGAGTTCATCTGAAAAGCTTTTCAATTTTAGGGTCTTATAGCTCAAAATAATTATTAAATGCATGAAAAATAACAAATGAAGTCAGAAAGGATTGAAAAATGATGATGTGGCTTTGAAAGGTGCATTTTGAACACACAAAAAGTAAGGAGTTCAAATAAGTTTTAAAAAATGAAATCCCTTTGTAGCAGACGAGTTTCCGTATGAAATTCTGATACTTTGAAAGAGATTGTCCGTTTTGTACACGAAGTGCATCCAGTTTTTGCCGTAACCCTCTCAACTTTCTTGCACATGCTATGTGGATGAAATGATGATACCATGCCAACTTTCAACCTTTTCAGAGTTCATTTGAAATGCTTTTCAATTTTAGGGTCTTATAGCTCAAAATAATTAGTAAATGCATGAAAAATAACAAATGAAGTCAGAAAGGATTGAAAAATGATGATATGGCTTTGAATGGTGCATTTTGAACACACAAAAATTCAGGAGTTCAAATAAGTTTTAAAAAATGAAA
>NC_057814.1:606453036-606453778 GCF_018294505.1 Triticum aestivum
TCCGTTTGGTACACGAAGTGCATCCAGTTTTTGCCGTAACCCTCTCAACTTTCTTGCACATGCTATGTGGACGAAATGATGATACCGTGATAACTTTCAACCTTTTCAGAGTTCATCTGAAATGCTTTTCAATTTTAGGGTCTTATAGCTCTAAATAATTAGTAAATGCATGAAAAATAACAAATGAAGTCAGAAAGGATTGAAAAATGATGATGTGGCTTTGAATGGTGCATTTTGAACACACAAAAAGTCAGGAGTTCAAATAAGTTTTAAAAAATGAAATCCCTTTGTAGCAGACGAGTTTCCGTATGAAATCCTGATACTTTGAAAGAGATTGTCCGTTTTGTACACAAAGTGCATCCAGTTTTTGCCGTAACCCTCTCAACTTTCTTGCACATGCTATGTGGATGAAATGATGATACCATGCCAACTTTCAACCTTTTCAGAATTCATTTGAAATGCTTTTCAATTTTAGGGTCTTATAGCTCAAAATAATTAGTAAATGCATGAAAAATAACAAATGAAGTCTGAAAGGATTGAAAAATGATGATGTGGCTTTGAAAGGTGCATTTTGAACACAAAAAGTAAGGAGTTCAAATAAGTTTTAAAAAATGAAATCCCTTTGTAACAGATGAGTTTCCGGATGAAATCCTGATACTTTAAAGAGATTGTCTGTTTTGTATACGAAGTACATCCAGTTTTTGCCGTAACCCTCTCAACTTTCTTGCACATGCTATGTGGA
>NC_057814.1:606453788-606454624 GCF_018294505.1 Triticum aestivum
AGAGTTCATTTGAAATGCTTTTCAATTTTAGGGTCTTATAGCTCAAAATAATTAGTAAATGCATGAAAAATAACAAATGAAGTCAGAAAGGATTAAAAAATGATGATGTGGCTTTGAATGGTGCATTTTGAACACACAAAAAGTCAGGAGTTCAAATAAGTTTGAAAAAATGAAATCCCTTTGTAACAGATGAGTTTCCGGATGAAATCCTGATACTTTGAAAGAGATTGTCCGTTTTGTACACGAAGTGCATCCAGTTTTTGCTGTAACCCTCTCAACTTTCTTGCACATGCTATGTGGATGAAATGATGATACCATGCCGACTTTCAACCTTTTCAGAGTTCATTTGAAATGCTTTTCAATTTTAGGGTCTTATAGCTCAAAATAATTAGTAAATGCATGAAAAATAACAAATGAAGTCAGATAGGATTGAAAAATGATGATGTGGCTTTGAATGGTGCATATTGAACACACAAAAAGTCAGGAATTCAAATAAGTTTTAAAAAATGAAATCCCTTTTTAACAGATGAGTTTCTGGATGAAATCCTGATACTTTGAAAGAGATTGTTCGTTTTGTACACGAAGTGCATCCAGTTTTTGCGTAACCCTCTCAACTTTCTTGCACATTCTATGTGGATGAAATGATGATACCATGCCAACTTTCAACCTTTTCAGAGTTCATTTGAAATGCTTTTCAATTTTAGGGTCTTATAGCTCAAAATAATTAGTAAATGCATGAAAAATAACAAATAAAGTCAGAAAGGATTGAAAAATGATGATGTGGCTTTGAATGGTGCATTTTGAACACACAAAAAGTTCGGAGTTCAAATAAGTTT
>NC_057814.1:606454634-606455221 GCF_018294505.1 Triticum aestivum
AAAAAATGAAATCCCTTTGTAACAGATGAGTTTCCGGATGAAATCCTGATACTTTAAAGAGATTGTCTGTTTTGTATACGAAGTACATCCAGTTTTTGCCGTAACCCTCTCAACTTTCTTGCACATGCTATGTGGATGAAATGATGATACCATGCCAACTTTCAACCTTTTCAGAGTTCATCTGAAATGCTTTTCAATTTTAGGGTCTTATAGCTCAAAATAATTAGTAAATGCATGAAAAATAACAAATGAAGTCAGAAAGGATTGAAAAATGATGATGTGGCTTTGAATGGTGCATTTTGAACTCACAAAAAGTCAGGAGTTCAAATAAGTTTTAAAAAATGAAATCACTTTGTAGCAGACGAGTTTCCGTATGAAATCCTGATACTTTGAAAGAGATTGTCCGTTTTGTACACGAAGTGCATCCAGTTTTTGCCGTAACCCTCTCAACTTTCTTGCACATGCTATGTGGATGAAATGATGATACCATGCCAACTTTCAACCTTTTCAGAGTTCATCTGAAATGCTTTTCAATTTTAGGGTCTTATAGCTCAAAATAATTAGTAAATGCATGAAAAATAAAAAAT
>NC_057814.1:606455744-606456290 GCF_018294505.1 Triticum aestivum
TTGCACATGCTATGTGGATGAAATGATGATACCATGCCAACTTTCAACCTTTTCAGAGTTCATTTGAAATGCTTTTCAATTTTAGGGTCTTATAGCTCAAAATAATTAGTAAATGCATGAAAAATAACAAATGAAGTCAGAAAGGATTGAAAAATGATGATGTGGCTTTGAATGGTGCATTTTGAACACACAAAAAGTCAGGAGTTCAAATAAGTTTTAAAAAATGAAATCCCTTTGTAGCAGACGAGTTTCCGTATGAAATCCTGATACTTTGAAAGAGATTGTCCGTTTGGTACACGAAGTGCATCCAGTTTTTGCCGTAACCCTCTCAACTTTCTTGCACATGCTATGTGGACGAAATGATGATACCATGCCAACTTTCAACCTTTTCAGAGTTCATCTGAAATGCTTTTCAATTTTAGGGTCTTATAGCTCTAAATAATTAGTAAATGCATGAAAAATAACAAATGAAGTCAGAAAGGATTGAAAAATGATGATGTGGCTTTGAATGGTGCATTTTGAACACACAAAAAGTCAGGAGTTCAA
>NC_057814.1:606456562-606457009 GCF_018294505.1 Triticum aestivum
TCCGTTTGGTACACGAAGTGCATCCAGTTTTTGCCGTAACCCTCTCAACTTTCTTGCACATGCTATGTGGACGAAATGATGATACCGTGATAACTTTCAACCTTTTCAGAGTTCATCTGAAATGCTTTTCAATTTTAGGGTCTTATAGCTCTAAATAATTAGTAAATGCATGAAAAATAACAAATGAAGTCAGAAAGGATTGAAAAATGATGATGTGGCTTTGAATGGTGCATTTTGAACACACAAAAAGTCAGGAGTTCAAATAAGTTTTAAAAAATGAAATCCCTTTGTAGCAGACGAGTTTCCGTATGAAATCCTGATACTTTGAAAGAGATTGTCCGTTTTGTACACAAAGTGCATCCAGTTTTTGCCGTAACCCTCTCAACTTTCTTGCACATGCTATGTGGATGAAATGATGATACCATGCCAACTTTCAACCTTTTCAGA
>NC_057814.1:606461353-606462170 GCF_018294505.1 Triticum aestivum
TTTGAACACACAAAAAGTCTGGAGTTCAAATAAGTTTTAAAAAATGAAATCCCTTTGTAGCAGACGAGTTTCCGTATGAAATCCTGATACTTTGAAAGAGATTGTCCGTTTTGTACACGAAGTGCATCCAGTTTTTGCCGTAACCCTCTCAACTTTCTTGCACATGCTATGTGGATGAAATGATGATACCATGCCAACTTTCAACCTTTTCAGAGTTCATCTAAAATGCTTTTCAATTTTAGGGTCTTATAGCTCTAAATAATTAGTAAATGCATGAAAAATAACAAATGAAGTCAGAAAGGATTGAAAAATGATGATGTGGCTTTGAATGGTGCATTTTGAACACAGAAAAAGTCAGGAGTTCAAATAAGTTTAAAAAAATGAAATCCCTTTGTAACAGACGAGTTTCCGTATGAAATCCAGATACTTTGAAAGAGATTGTCCGTTTTGTAGACGAAGTGCATCCAGTTTTTGCCGTAACCCTCTCAACTTTCTTGCAGATACTATGTGGATGAAATGATGTACCATGCCAACTTTCAACCTTTTCAGAGTTCATTTGAAATGCTTTTCAATTTTAGGGTCTTTTAGCTCAAAATAATTAGTAAATGCATGAAAAATAACAAATGAAGTCAGAAAGGATTGAAAAATGATGATATGGCTTTGAATGGTGCATTTTGAACACACAAAAAGTCAGGAGTTCAAATAAGTTTTAAAAAATGAAAGCCCTTTGTAACAGACCAGTTTCCGGATGAAATCCTGATACTTTAAAGAGATTGTCTGTTTTGTATACGAAGTGCATCCAGTTTTTGCCGTAACC
>NC_057814.1:606462180-606462527 GCF_018294505.1 Triticum aestivum
AATGAAGTCAGAAAGGATTGAAAAATTGTGATGTGGCTTTGAATGGTGCATTTTGAACACACAAAAAGTCAGGAGTTCAAATAATTTTAAAAAAATGAAATCCCTTTGTAACAGATGAGTTTCCGGATGAAATCCTGATACTTTGAAAGAGATTGTCCGTTTTGTAGACGAAGTGCATCCAGTTTTTGCCGTAACCCTCTCAACTTTCTTGCAGATACTATGTGGATGAAATGATGATACCATGCCAACTTTCAACCTTTTCAGAGTTCATTTGAAATGCTTTTCAATTTTAGGGTCGTATAGCTCAAAATAATTAGTAAATGCATGAAAAATAACAAATGAAGTCA
>NC_057814.1:606462537-606464102 GCF_018294505.1 Triticum aestivum
TGCATTTTGAACACACAAAAAGTCAGGAGTTCAAATAAGTTTTAAAAAATGAAAGCCCTTTGTAACAGACCAGTTTCCGGATGAAATCCTGATACTTTAAAGAGATTGTCTGTTTTGTATACGAAGTGCATCCAGTTTTTGCCGTAACCCTCTCAACATTCTTGCACATGCTATGTGGATGAAATGATGATACCATGCCAACTTTCAACCTTTTCAGAGTTCATCTGAAATGCTTTTCAATTTTAGGGTCTTATTGCTCAAAATAATTAGTAAATGCATGAAAAATAACAAATGAAGTCAGAAAGGATTGAAAAATGATGATGTGGCTTTGAATGGTGCATTTTGAACACACAAAAAGTCAGGAGTTCAAATAAGTTTTAAAAAATGAAATCCCTTTGTTGCAGACGAGTTTCCGTATGAAATCCTGATACTTTGAAAGAGATTGTCCGTTTTGTACACGAAGTGCATCCAGTTTTTGCCATAACCCTCTCAACTTTCTTTCACATGCTATGTGGATGAAATGATGAACCATGCTAACTTTCAACCTTTTAAGAGTTCATCTGAAATGCTCTTCAATTTTAGGGTCTTATAGCTCAAAATAATTAGTAAATGCATGAAAAATAACAAATGAAGTCAGAAAGGATTGAAAAATAATGATGTGGCTTTGAATGGTGCATTTTGAACACACAAAAAGTCAGGAGTTCAAATAAGTTTTAAAAAATGAAATCCTTTTGTAACAGACGAGTTTCCGGATGAAATCCTCATACTTTGAAAGAGATTGTCTGTTTCGTACACGAAGTGCATCCAGTTTTGGCCGTAACCCTCTCAACTTCCTTGCACATGCTATGTGGATGAAATGATGATACCATGCCAACTTTCAACCTTTTCAGAGTTCATTTGAAATGCTTTTCAATTTTAGGGTCTTATAGCTCAAAATAATTAGTAAATGCATGAAAAATAACAAATGAAGTCAAAAAGGGTTGAAAAATGATGATGTGGCTTTGAATTGTGCATTTTGAACACACAAAAAGTCAGGAGTTCAAATAAGTTTAAAAAAATGAAATCTCTTTGTAACAGACGAGTTTCCGTATGAAATCCTGATACTTTGAAAGAGATTGTCTGTTTTGTACACGAAGTGCATCCAGTTTTTGCCGTAACCCTCTCAACTTTCTTGCACATGCTATGTGGATGAAATGATGATACCATGCCAACTTTCAACCTTTTCAGAGTTCATTTGAAATGCTTTTCAATTTTAGGGTCTTATAGCTCAAAATAATTAGTAAATGCATGAAAAATAACAAATGAAGTCAGAAAGGATTGAAAAATTATGATGTGGCTTTGAATGGTGCATTTTGAACACACAAAAAGTCAGGAGTTCAAATAAGTTTTAAAAAATGAAATCCCTTTGTAACAGACGAGTTTCCGTATGAAATCCTGATACTTTGAAAGTGATTGTCCGTTTTGTACACGAAGTGCAATCAGTTTTTGCCGGGACCCTCTCAACTTTCTTGCACGTTCTATGTGGATGAAATGATGATACCATGCCAACTTTCAACCTTTTCAGA
>NC_057814.1:606464112-606464789 GCF_018294505.1 Triticum aestivum
TCAGAAAGGATTGAGAAATGATGATGTGGCTTTGAATGGTGCATTTTGAACACACAAAAAGTCAGGAGTTCAAATAAGTTTAAAAAAATGAAATCTCTTTTTTACAGACGAGTTTCCGTATGAAATCCTGATACTTTGAAAGAGATTGTCCGTTTTGTACACGAAGTGCATCCAGTTTTTGCCGTAACCCTCTCAACTTTCTTGCACATGCTATGTGGATGAAATGATGATACCATGCCAACTTTCAACCTTTTCAGAGTTCATTTGAAATGCTTTTCAATTTTAGGGTCTTATAGCTCAAAATAATTAGTAAATGCATGCAAAATAACGAATGAAGTCAGAAAGGATTGAAAAATTGTGATGTGGCTTTGAATGGTGCATTTTGAACACACAAAAAGTCAGGAGTTCAAATAATTTTAAAAAAATGAAATCCCTTTGTAACAGATGAGTTTCCGGATGAAATCCTGATACTTTGAAAGAGATTGTCCGTTTTGTAGACGAAGTGCATCCAGTTTTTGCCGTAACCCTCTCAACTTTCTTGCAGATACTATGTGGATGAAATGATGATACCATGCCAACTTTCAACCTTTTCAGAGTTCATTTGAAATGCTTTTCAATTTTAGGGTCGTATAGCTCAAAATAATTAGTAAATGCATGAAAAATAACAAATGAAGTCA
>NC_057814.1:606464799-606467947 GCF_018294505.1 Triticum aestivum
AGGAGTTCAAATAAGTTTTAAAAAATGAAATCCCTTTGTAACAGATGAGTTTCCGGATGAAATCCTGATACCTTGAAAGAGATTGTCCGTTTTGTAGACGAAGTGCATCCAGTTTTTGCCGTAACCCTCTCAACTTTCTTGCAGATACTATGTGGATGAAATGATGATACCATGCCAACTTTTAACCTTTTCAGAGTTCAATTGAAATGCTTTTCAATTTTAGGGTCTTATAGCTCAAAATAATTAGTAAATGCATGAAAAATAACAAATGAAGTCAGAAAGGATTGAAAAATCATGATATGGCTTTGAATGGTGCATTTTGAACACACAAAAAGTCAGGAGTTCAAATAAGTTTTAAAAAATGAAAGCCCTTTGTAACAGACGAGTTTCCGTATGAAATCCTGATACTTTGAAAGAGATTGTCCGTTTTGTACATGAAGTGCATCCAGTTTTTGCCGTAACCCTCTCAACTTTCTTGCACATGCTATGTGGATGAAATGATGATACCATGCCAACTTTCAACCTTTTCAGAGTTCATTTGAAATGCTTTTCAATTTTAGGGTCGTACAGCTCAAAATAATTAGTTAATGCATAAAAAATAACAAATGAAGTCAGAAAGGATTGAAAAATGATGATGTGGATTTGAATTGTGCATTTTGAACACACAAAACGTCAGGAGTTCAAATAAGTTTAAAAAAATGAAATCCCTTTGTAACAGACGAGTTTCCGTATGAAATCCTGATACTTTGAAAGAGATTGTCCGTTTTGTACACGAAATGCATCCAGTTTTTGCCGTAACCCTCTCAACTTTCTTGCACATGCTATGTGGATGAAATGATGATACCATGCCAACTTTCAACCTTTTCAGAGTTCATCTGAAATGCTTTCCAATTTTAGGGTCTTATAGCTCTAAATAATTAGTAAATGCATGAAAAATAACAAATGAAGTCAGAAAGGATTGAAAAATGATGATGTGGCTTTGAATGGTGCATTTTGAAGACACAAAAAGTCAGGAGTTCAAATAAGTTGTAAAAAATGAAATCCCTTTGTAGCAGACGAGTTTCCGTATGAAATCCTGATACTTTGAAAGAGATTGTCCGTTTTGTACACGAAGTGCATCCAGTTTTTGCCATAACCCTCTCAACTTTCTTGCACATGCTATGTGGATGAAATGATGATACCATGCCAACTTTCAACCTTTTCAGAGTTCATTTGAAATGCTTTTCAATTTTAGGGTTGTATAGCTCAAAATAATTAGTAAATGCATGAAAAATAACAAATGAAGTCAGAAAGGATTGAAAAATGATGATGTGGCTTTGAATTGTGCATTTTGAACACACAAAAAGTCAGGAGTTCAAATAAGTTAAAAAAAATGAAAGCCCTTTGTAACAGACGAGTTTCCGTATGAAATCCTGATACTTTGAAAGAGATTGTCCGTTTTGTACACGAAGTGCATCCAGTTTTTGCCGTAACCCTCTCAACTTTCTTGCACATGCTATGTGGATGAAATGATGATACCATGCCAACTTTCAACCTTTTCAGAGTTCATCTGAAATGCTTTCCAATTTTAGGGTCTTATAGCTCTAAATAATTAGTAAATGCATGAAAAATAACAAATGAAGTCAGAAAGGATTGAAAAATGATGATGTGGCTTTGAATGGTGCATTTTGAAGACACAAAAAGTCAGGAGTTCAAATAAGTTGTAAAAAATGAAATCCCTTTGTAGCAGACGAGTTTCCGTATGAAATCCTGATACTTTGAAAGAGATTGTCCGTTTTGTACACGAAGTGCATCCAGTTTTTGCCGTAACCCTCTCAACTTTCTTGCAGATACTATGTGGATGAAATGATGATATCATGCCAACTTTCAACCTTTTCAGAGTTCATTTGAAATGCTTTTCAAGTTTAGGGTCTTATAGCTCAAAATAATTAGTAAATGCATGAAAAATAACAAATGAAGTCAGAAAGGATTGAGAAATGATGATGTGGCTTTGAATGGTGCATTTTGAACACACAAAAAGTCAGGAGTTCAAATAAATTTAAAAAAATGAAATCTCTTTGTAACAGACGAGTTTCCGTATGAAATCCTGATACTTTGAAAGAGATTGTCCGTTTTGTACACGAAGTGCATCCAGTTTTTGCCGTAACCCTCTCAACTTTCTTGCACATGCTATGTGGATGAAATGATGATACCATGCCAACTTTCAACCTTTACAGAGTTCATTTGAAATGCTTTTCAATTTTAGGGTCTTATAGCTCAAAATAATTAGTAAATGCATGCAAAATAACGAATGAAGTCAGAAAGGATTGAAAAATTATGATGCGGCTTTGAATGGTGCATTTTGAACACACAAAAAGTCAGGAGTTCAAATAAGTTTTAAAAAATGAAAGCCCTTTGTAACAGACGAGTTTCCGTATGAAATCCTGATACTTTGAAAGAGATTGTCCGTTTTGTACACGAAGTGCATCCAGTTTTTGCCATAACCCTCTCAACTTTCTTGCACATGCTATGTGGATGAAATGATGATACCATGCCAACTTTCAACCTTTTCAGAGTTCATTTGAAATGCTTTTCAATTTTAGGATCGTATAGCTCAAAATAATTAGTAAATGCATCAAAAATAACAAATGAAGTCAGAAAGGATTGAAAAATGATGATGTGGCTTTGAATTGTGCATTTTGAACACACAAAAAGTCAGGAGTTCAAATAAGTTTAAAAAAATGAAATCCCTTTGTAACAGACGAGTTTCCGTATGAAATCCTGATACTTTTAAAGAGATTGTCCGTTTTGTACACAAAGTGCATCCAGTTTTTGCCGTAACCCTCTCAACTTTCTTGCACATGCTATGTGGATGAAATGATGATACCATGCCAACTTTCAACCTTTTCAGAGTTCATCTGAAATGCTTTCCAATTTTAGGGTCTTATAACTCTAAATAATTAGTAAATGCATGAAAAATAACAAATGAAGTCAGAAAGGATTGAAAAATGATGATGTGGCTTTGAATGGTGCATTTTGAACACACAAAAAGTCAGGAGTTCAAATAAGTTGTAAAAAATGTAATCCCTTTGTAGCAGACGAGTTTCTGTATGTAATCCTGATACTTTGAAAGAGATTGTCTGTTTTGTACACGAAGTGCATCCAGTTT
>NC_057814.1:606468005-606469089 GCF_018294505.1 Triticum aestivum
GGATGAAATGATGATATCATGCCAACTTTCAACCTTTTCAGAGTTCATTTGAAATGCTTTTCAATTTTAGGGTCTTATAGCTCAAAATAATTAGTAAATGCATGAAAAATAACAAATGAAGTCAGAAAGGATTGAAAAATGATGATGTGGCTTTGAATGGTGCATTTTGAACACACAAAAAGTCAGGAGTTCAAATAAGTTTTAAAAATGAAATCCCTTTGTAACAGACGAGTTTCTGTATGAAATCCTGATACTTTGAAAGAGATTGTCCGTTTTGTAGACGAAATGCATCCAGTTTTTGCCGTAACCCTCACAACTTTCTTGCAGATACTATGTGGATGAAATGATGATACCATGCGAACTTTGAACCTTTTCAGAGTTCATTTGAAATGCTTTTCAATTTTAGGGTCTTATAGCTCAAATAATTAGTAAATGCATGAAAAATAACAAATGACGTCAGAAAGGATTGAAAAATGATGATGTGGCTTTGAATGGTGCATTTTGAACACACAAAAAGTCAGGAGTTCAAATAAGTTTTAAAAAATGAAAGCCCTTTGTAACAGACGAGTTTCCGTATGAAATCCTGATACTTTGAAAGGGATTGTCTGTTTTGTACACGAAGTGCATCTAGTTTTTGCCGTAACCCTCTCAACTTTCTTGCACATGCTATGTGGATGAAATGATGATATCAAGCCAACTTTCAACCTTTTCAGCGTTCATTTGAAATGCTTTTCGATTTTAGGGTCTTATAGCTCAAAATAATTAGTAAATGCATGAAAAACAACTAATGAAGTCAGAAAGGATTGAAAAATGATGACGTGGCTTTGAATGGTGTATTTTGAACACACAAAAAGTCAGGAGTTCAAATAAGTTTTAAAAAATGAAAGCCCTTTGTAACAGACGAGTTTCCGTATGACATCCTGATACTTTGAAAGGGATTGTCCGTTTTGTACATGAAGTGCATCCAGTTTTTGCCGTAACCCTCTCAACTTTCTTGCACATGCTATGTGGATGAAATGATGATATCATGCCAACTTTCAACCTTTTCAGCGTTCATTTGAAATGCTTTTTGATTTTAGGGTCT
>NC_057814.1:606474309-606475245 GCF_018294505.1 Triticum aestivum
AACACACAAAAAGTCAGGAGTTCAAATAAGTTTAAAAAAATGAAATCCCTTTGTAACAGATGAGTTTCCGGATGAAATCCTGATACTTTGAAAGAGATTGTCCGTTTTGTAGACGAAGTGCATCCAGTTTTTGCCGTAACCCTCTCAACTTTCTTGCAGATACTATGTGGACGAAATGATGATACCATGCCAACTTTCAACCTTTTCAGAGTTCATTTGAAATGCTTTTCAATTTTAGGGTCTTATAGCTCAAAATAATTAGTAAATGCATGAAAAATAACAAATGAAGTCAGAAAGGATTGAAAAATGATGATATGGCTTTGAATGGTGCATCTTGAACACACAAAAAGTCAGGAGTTCAAATAAGTTTTAAAAAATGAAAGCCCTTTGTAACAGACGAGTTTCCCTATGAAATCCTGATACTTTGAAAGAGATTGTCCGTTTTGTACACGAAGTGCATCCAGTTTTTGCCATAACCCTCTCAACTTTCTTGCACATGCTATGTGGATGAAATCATGATCCCATGCCAACTTTCAACCTTTTCAGATTTCATTTGAAATGCTTTTCAATTTTAGGGTCGTATAGCTCAAAATAATTAGTAAATGCATGAAAAATAACAAATGAAGTCAGAAAGGATTGAAAAATGATGATGTGGCTTTGAATTGTGCATTTTGAACACACAAAAAGTCAGGAGTTCAAATAAGTTTAAAAAAATGAAATCCCTTTGTAACAGACGAGTTTCCGTATGAAATCCTGATACTTTGAAAGAGATTGTCCGTTTTGTACACGAAGTGCATCCAGTTTTTGCCATAACCCTCTCAACTTTCTTGCACATGCTATGTGGATGAAATGATGATACCATGCCAACTTTCAACCTTTTCAGAGTTCATCTGAAATGCTTTCCAATTTTAGGGTCTTATAGCTCTAAATAATTAG
>NC_057814.1:606475340-606476021 GCF_018294505.1 Triticum aestivum
TGAAATCCCTTTGTAACACACGAGTTTCCGTATGAAGTCCTGATACTTTGAAAGAGATTGTCCGTTTTGTACACGAAGTGCATCCAGCTTTTGCTGTAACCCTCTCAACTCTCTTGCATATGCTATGTGGATGAAATTATGATACCATGCCAACTTTCAACCTTTTCAGAGTTCATTTGAAATGCTTTTCAATTTTAGGGTCTTATAGCTCAAAATAATGAGTAAATGCATGAAAAATAAGAAATGAAGTCAGGAAGGATTGAAAAATGATGATGTGGCTTTGAATGGTGCATTTTGAACACACAAAAAGTCAAGAGTTCAAATAAGTTTTAAAAAATGAAATCCCTTTGTAACAGACGAGTTTCCGTATGAAATCCTCATACTTTGAAAGAGATTGTCCGTTTTGTATACGAAGTGCATCCAGTTTTTGCCGTAACCCTCTCAACTTTCTTGCACATGCTATGTGGATGAAATGATGATACCATGCCAACTTTCAACCTTTTCGGAGTTCATTTGAAATGCTTTTCAATTTTAGGGTCTTATAGCTCAAAATAATTAGTAAATGCATGAAAAATAACAAATGAAGTCAGAAAGGATTGAAAAATGATGATGTGGCTTTGAATGGTGCATTTTGAACACACAAAAATCAGGAGTTCAAATAAGTTTTAAAAAAATGAAATC
>NC_057814.1:606476136-606476712 GCF_018294505.1 Triticum aestivum
AATGGTGCATTTTGAACACACAAAAAGTCAGGAGTTCAAATAAGTTGTAAAAAATGAAAGCCCTTTGTAACAGACGAGTTTCCGTATGACATCCTGATACTTTGAAAGGGATTGTCCGTTTTGTACATGAAGTGCATCCAGTTTTTGCCGTAACCCTCTCAACTTTCTTGCACATGCTATGTGGATGAAATGATGATATCATGCCAACTTTCAACCTTTTCTGCGTTCATTTGAAATGCTTTTCGATTTTAGGGTCTTATAGCTCAAAATAATTAGTAAATGCATGAAAAATAACTAATGAAGTCAGAAAGGATTCAAAAATGATGATGTGGCTTTGAATGGTGCATTTTGAACACACAAAAAGTCAGGAGTTCAACTAAGTTAAAAAAATGAAATCCCTTTGTAACAGACGAGTTTCCGTATGAAATCCTGATACTTTGAAAGAGATTGTCCGTTTTGTACACGAAGTGCATCCAGTTTTTGCCGTAACCCTCTCAACTTTCTTGCACATGCTATGTGGATGAAATGATGATACCATGCCAACTTTCAACCTTTTCAGAGTTCATCTGAAATGCT